>NC_089531.1:6614590-6914590 GCF_963924715.1 Thunnus thynnus
AATAAGATTTATTAAACAGTAAGAACAAACTAGAACTGTTGCTGATCTGAGGAAACATGTGACCATGCAGGAGAGAGCAAGAGCTTTCAGGGAGGACAGGGTGATCAACTCAAAGATGACAGGATGAAAAACATAAAGAACAAAGCTTTAGTATTACAATAACAAAGACACAAAAGGTGTAATACAACAAAGACAGGGAACAGGTACAACATAGACACAGGATGGACACACAGAGGTCTGAAGCTCTAAGGTGGTTTTTACCTGCAGATGGTCATTGTATGAATTATTGTGATGCCAAATTAAACCATCACATCAACATGTCCAGTAACATTAATTTCACCTAGAAAGAGACATCATCTGCTTTTGGCAGTATAATTGAGCTGCTGTACTCACATTTACAACTCTGCACATCCTGGACAATAATAAGTTTCCTCAGTAGAAAACTCTCACAGGATTCCCAAACTGTCTGTGTGTCACGACGGGAAAGTCCTGTGTTTTAGGGGGATGAAAATAAGAAACATAATCTTCAATAATGATGTATGATTATCATACATTATTAAAGGTGAAAATACCAAAAATGCATTGGCATGCCCTTGATGCACTGTGAATGTTTTGTTCTGGTTCCAGTTTCTCCCTCAGAGTTCCCTGCTGGTCCTGTTATTGGAGGTGTTGTAGGACTGCTGCTGCTCCTGGCAGTCTGCATCACTGGAGTCTTCATCTGGAGAAGAAGAGATAATGGTGAGAGACAAACATACTTTTACTCATCATCAAGTCATTTTAACAACAAATAACAGTGTAACCTGGCTGATGTTCAGTAACGTGACCTCCTACTAAAGAGTTACTTTCTTATCTTTCAAAATAAAAGAAGAAATCAGTGGAATTAATACAGTGTTTCTATAAAATATTTATTAGTGTTTTCTTTGTTTGCTTTCAAAATTCTGACATTTTAAATTTTGACATATTGTAATCTCTCATCTGCATTTCAGGATTCAGTCCTGCAAACTGTGAGTATTATGTCAGTTTATCTCTCTCTCTCTCTATGTACAGATAAATGCAGTTTATAGTTTAAATTAAACACTTTGCTTTTCTTTTATAGCTTAAGACTCGTCATCCTCTGATCAATCTTCAGTCAAAGATGCAGCTCTTAACTGATCACAGTGAGTATTTCATCATGTCATCAACACAGATACTGTATGAAGAATCTCTCTGTTGCTCCTCCTGAAACTAGCTACAGTATACTGATATAATACTCTCATAAATATACTGAAAGTCTGTCTTTGTTAAAAACTGTTTGGCTGATTTGGCAGAATTTCTAAGTCAAGTGATCCAGTATAGTTACAGGAAACAGTTGACACTGAGGTTTTAATGTAATATTGATTAAAATTATTTTGGACTAAAATCAAACTTATATTTACTGTATAATATGACCACTAATAATTCCAAGTCCTTTTCTATTTGTTACTCTGTCTTTGCAGCTTTCCAGTAAAGATTTAGAGGAGAATAGTGAACTCAAATAAAGATGCTGTGGCTTCAATATTTTATTCTATTTTGCATCATAAATGTTCATTAACAAAACTTGTTTTAATGAATATTGAGATGTGACATCACAGGACCCGTCGGAAAGTCACATGATACATCAAACTAAAGTGTGAATTCATAGATCAGATTTATGAGTTTCAGGTCGTCAGTGGATGCAGTGAAGAATGATATCTGTGAAGATTATCTGAGAGCTGATAGAAGCATTAATGTTGATGTGAATCCTCCACTGCAGGAGTAACAACATCTGGAGAGAACTGATGCTGCTGTCCAGCTGTTTCCTCAAACCTTTGGTGGAGATGAATCACTGCAGCAGCTACCAGACACCAAAGAGCCACAACGTTACTCCAGTGGGGCATCTTTTGTCTTCAGATATCAAATTCATGTCAGTTAGTCATGTGATGTACTGTCTTTGATGATCATGGGAGACATGCAGCACTTTAACCTCTGCTTCTAACGCGAGTCAAACCTAAAACTTTAATGTTCAACTACTCATGCTTTCACTAATAATTAGTTTGACAGTTTGCATTTTAGAAACACTAATGAAGATTCTGCACGAGGCCACGATTGAAAAAACACAGTTTTTGTTTCTCTGTTTCATTGTGATTACAGTTTGAACACTGCATCTCAACTTCTCTCACTTTAACCAAAGTATAAATATCTGAGTTATGTTTTAGTCTTCCAACACACATTGCTCCTCCATAGCAAGTAACAGCTGTAACTCTTTTTAAACATCAATTTGTAAACGTTTCCACGATTTTAAACAATATAAATATATTTTTGATTATTTAGATACTCCTCCATATGTGATGAAAATCACATATTAAAGCAATAACACTTCTTGGAGCTTAAACATTTGTATCTTATACATTTGCCATCTTCACGTCCTGTATTTGTCATGCGGATGATATATGTTAATGTCATTATAACATTATTGTTAATGCTCATATTATTGGTGTTAAAGGATTAATGAGGGTTTTATCTGTGGTACTGATAGATGTACTTCATTTCATATTGCCAAACTGGCAAAATTGATTTGTCTATGTGACAGTATACGTCTTCTCTAAGGTCATGTGATCTGTTTTTGGCTAAATGTTTTCACCTCAGATAAAGTTTGTCTCCACATCTACAAGTTAATAATAAATTATGAATTGTTAATTGATCATCTTTTCACTGGTGAATGTAAAACATGATTTTTTGGATGTCCCAGCTCTTATATGTGTCACATACATTAGGTGTAGAAATTATCTCCTGTTTGTACATGAGGTCAAATGAGAATTAGAAAAAATATTTTTTCACTTATCTTCTTTTTTTATTAGGTGAACTTCATTTTGTCTAGTGACGCTGCTACATTTTCTAGTGTCATTCTTGTTCAATTTATTCAATTAATAATTACAATTTTCCTGAAAACCTGCTTAAGAGGTCTTCCTGTTACATCATACCTGTGTAAACCTCAACGTTCAGATGAGTAGGCTTAAAGGTTTCCTTCCAAGTTTTGGGAAACACTCTAGTGAAGCTTGTCCCTGACATCTAGAAAGCATGAGCTTACTTTTTAAAATGTTATCAGTTGTCAAAATGTGTGAGGATAAAAGAAAAAGTTTACACTACTACAGAGGAGTACACTGAACCTTGTGACTCAGAGTGTGTCTTTCCCTATATCACCACTAGAGAGCAACATAACTCTGAAATGTCTCAGCTGTGAGGTCACCACAGAGAAACAGCTGCCAGAGCATTTCCACACCTCCAACATTGCAAAGGGTTTCCTGACTTAGTTTTCAACAGTTAAAGCAAGATTCTTACAAACAGCCTGTTTCCATGAAAGATCAGACCAATACAGTTAAAGTGAAAATTAAACTGTAACTTTTCAACGTTGTTACTGAAGGTTTAAACACTTGTAAATTATCATCAAATAAATGCAAAACATGTCTTTAATCAAAACTTAGCAACAGATATACAGCAAAGTACTTTTGGAAACGGTCACCTGCATAGACCTCTGTACTGTAAGTGATGGTCATGATGTTTAGATGTCAGAAAGGAGGTTGGTAGTAAAATTCTTAACAGATAAATTCATACTGTTTTATTTCCTTAATGTCAGTGTTGTGTTGATGACAGCAGAAACTGTCATTCAGAAACCTTTAACACAATTGTTGCATCTATAGGAGGAAACAAACATCTCAGAAAGTCTTCTTCACCACATCACATTTTGAAGTCCCCACAGTCAGGTTAATGATATAAAGTGTATATAAACCCTTAAAATCAGCACCTATTTGATGGCAAATGGAGATGGGATGAGGATTCTTGTCATGTTTGGTTTGATCTGGATGCTTAAAAACTGCAGGTCAAGTACGTTTTGGTTGGAAAGTTTGACCTCTTTATGTCAGTTTGTGTATTTCTGTGTGTTGGTCTTGCAATGAAGAGGTGACTCTTCCACATGTTCCTTGACATTTCCTAAAATGCAGCCTCACATAGGCTCCAGCCACAAATTCATGTAGGGAAATATTACTTTTAGGGAAAAAAATTAATTAAGTAAATTGCAACACTAAAGACATTTACCACAAAAATATCAGTAGTCTCAACTAAACAACCTACACCAAACACAGACTCACTGAGGGCTAAAAATCAGAGAACTACTAACCCAAAACAGATACACAATAAATTAACATCATAAAAATTAGTCAAAAAGTCTTTTTTTGGTTGGTATTTGTGACCTTGAAAAAGTCGCTTTTTTGGTAGTGATATTTATCTTAGTGCGGTGCAACACAATTGTATAAACCCTCTGGAACAATATGATTACAGTTTGTCTAAAAGGTTTAAAAAGAGTGTCAGTTTTGAACATCTCCACTTGGAGGATTAATCTGCTATTGGGCCCTGAGGCAAAGGTTTGTTGTTGGGCCCCTGTTGTCCCCCACTCTATATATGGCATAACTCTACAGCTGAAATGATTAGATGATTATTGATTAGTTGATTGACATAACGTTAATTGGCAACAATTTTGATAATTGATTGAACATTTAAGTAATTTTTTAACTAAATAAATTATAATTCTCTTGTACCAGCGTCTGAAATGTGAATATTTGCAATTCCACAGTTTCCAGTGACAGTAAACTCAACATCTTTAGGTCTTTGACTGTTGATCAGACAAAACAATTAATCTGAATATGTAATATGATATGCATTTTTCAAAAAATTATTTTCTGACATTTTAGACACTGAACAATCGATCAATGTTACGATGTTACAGTTTCATTTGGCAGGCACTTTTATCCAAAGAGACGTACACATGAGAGTTAATAAATCACAAGCAAGGATCTATTCAGGAGAGATCAAAGCGAGTTAAGTGCCATGTAAGTTCAGGTCCAATTGCAGTTCAGCACTCACCGCTGTGTGAATCATGATTAACTAGGTTACTCTTGTTGTATGCAAAGGTCATACCAGGATAATTCACCAGGATAATTCAAACCCAGATATGTGCAGTAGCCTATAGTATATGCCTGTGTAGCGATACGCATGGGCCCTCTCGTGTCGTACTAATCGAAGTAAAATAACTGATGTTCTGACTCAGGCAATTCAGAATAGTTGTCCATTATAAATCCAGACAACTGTAAAAATCGCACCACTGAATCACCGAATGCACACTATTGTGAATCAGTGAACTTGTACATCTTTTTTTGTACTTTCAGCTGTCAAATATGTATAATTATTACATTTGCTCCAAGGGTAAAATGTGTGTCTTTATAGATAAGTGATAGTCAGTGGGCTGGACATCTTCACGCATCAGGTGCAATATGATACTGGTGTATTTTGGTCCCACCTTCCCAAACAACACAGGACGAGGAACAACAAAATTAAAACGGCGACTAGTTTGTCCACTGCAGTGGTCACTCAACAGGACTCCCCAAAAAGTCATGCCATGAAGACAATGGAGCTTGTTTTTCTGCTCATCTTCTTTCCGGTCACACTTTCAGGTAAGATTAACTTTAAAATGTGATGTCATGTGAAAACTGTTGAGATGTCAGTTGAAATGTAGCTACTAAAGAAATGAATTCAGGTCTGCGACATGTTAGATTAATTTATGAATTTTATCAATAATGTCGTTCAGGTGTCACTGACACTGAATATATCCAGGATTTTGCTGAAATAACAGTTTCTGTACAGTACTGGTGTTCTGTCAACACGTTCTCACTGCCAACTCGTCACATATCGAAGCTGGATCCCGTGGCGTCACTTTTTAATGCACTGGGTACCGCTTAGCATAATTTGTCAATGCGCAGTAACACGGCAGTCACCGTTAAAAAATGATTATATTTTATGGTGTGACAACATGGTGGTTAAGGTCTGGTTAAGTTTAGGCACAAAAACCACTTGGTTAGGGTTAGGGAAAGATCATGGTTTGGGTTAAAATAAAAAAATAAAATAAAAATGGCAAGGTGGTCTCGAACCATGTCTGCTGCTTTCCAACTTTCTGCCAACAAAGTTTCAAGCCATCCACCAAACCCTCCTACTCCTAAGAAGAACGTCAGCTTATATAGATGTCATGTGAAGTACGTCACTTCAAAAATGTTGATATAAGTATTGTTGAAATGTTAATATGCTCCGTAGTACAGGTGTTGAAATGTAGATATTCAACGTATTTGTGGTTTGCAAAAACCAATGTTTTATTCTGGCGACCAGGCTGAAATTTGTCACCTAGTATAGACGTCATCGGTCTCATGGCGTCTATTTCAGATGTTGTGGGAGTTCAACAGAAGTCTTTCGGACAACCCTGTACGTTGATAAATGATGCTAAAGGGATACCCAGTGCGTTAAAAAGTGACGGCACGGGGTCCTGACCAAGCGTCGATATGTGACGAGTTGGGAGTGAGAACAGGCTGTTTCTGTATGTTGTTAACATCTGGTTGTGTGTCGGATTATTTCTTTTGACTTTATCAAATAGTGTCATTATTGAAATGAACCTAAATATAAAACATAAAACTCTAACAAATTGTTTTAAATGTGTACTCATACTGTAAACTCAGATTATGAATAATATAATACAGTATAATGTAATATAATCTAGGCCTAATATGATATGTCTTAATAATATAATATTCACAGAACAAGAAATAAGTTGAAATCTCAAAGCACAGACCTCAAGTATTACTTTTATAAAGGAGTCTTTACATTTTGTATCTGGATGTGTTTTAAATACACAGTGAATGACACCAATGCTGTGGAAACTTGACTTTGTGGTAGCTGACTTATTTAACGAGCCTCTGAACTGGCCCACCAGTTAAAATGAGGACCAGAGATGAGAGCCGTTCAACAGTTTATTGTCTTGTTCACAGGATTTCCACTTAAATAGTTGACTTTCACAGATGATTTAAAGGCTAAAAGGCAAATGAAAACAAAAATCAGTAAACAAAAGTACTATAATAAATCAAACACAAATCAAAGCACTTGTTTGGTTATTGAACACAGAAACAGCAATAACTACAATACACTTCCTTAACTTACACAAATTATGCATCTGGTGTGCAGTCAACTGGAGAAGGTAGCTAATATCACACAGAGGTCAGCATGCTGCAGCAGACAAAGGGAGAGACTGAGCCAGGCTTCTTATCAGTTCAGGTGTGGCCCATTAGGTTGAGACTAAGTCCCGCCCACCTAGGACTGGGCAGGAAGGAGGATTTTCTACAAATGATTTAATGTTTCATAAGAAGACCTTTGTAACATTAACTGTGATTTCAAGGCAATATTCTCATTACATTTACACCTTCTGAGGGCCAGTGCTGTACTGTAGATTACCTGTGAGACTGACTCAGGTGTTGCAAGACAGGAATACAACATCAATTTATAACATAATAATGTGAAAACTATAAGCCAAGGCATAAATCATGGGCTAGATCATGTCTCAGTATTTCAAAACCAGATATTCCAAAACTGCCTGCAACAAAAATGTATTAACACTTTAATAACTGCATTTGTGGAGTCGATGTGACACAAGAGGAGATACTTGAGTATGACCTTCTGCTTCAGACGATGTTGGTCTTTCATTAAGTGTAATGATTCTCACTTAGACTATTAACTGCAGCTTAATGTACCAGCATCATGTAGTAAAGCACAATCTCACAAATTTTTATCATATTGCAGTACCTGTTTTTAATTAGGCTTAGTTTTTTTTTACTGAATACTAATATTAAAAATACAATTTATTATTCATATAATCTTTAAATCAGTTGGTGTAACTTATATTTCAGCCTTTATATTTCTCTTTTTAAATATAACTGTACATTTACTGCAGAACTTAACATACCTCAGATTTTGACATATCTGTTCACTGCTGATTAATTTATTGATTAAAGTCAATAAATTATATTGATTGGTATGGAGGCACATTGCATTAAGAGCAAAAAAAACTGGAGAGATATTTTCTTCAAATAATTTGTTCTCATAATAATGTAGCATCTCTTATAATAGGATTAAATGTATAACTAATAGCTATATTATGTTGAAGATATTTACCTCATCATTGAGAGGAAGTATCTGGTTAATATGAATTCATCAGAAAACTATTTTGCAATTATGAGGTCTTTATCTTGTAATCATCACAGACCTAGGCCTGATTTAGTTGGCTTTTGTTCCCTCTTGGTTTGAGGTTTTTTATACTGATGTTATTGAACATTATTCACCAAAGTCACATTTCTGAAATTATTTTATCAGTTTTGTACATTGTTGTTTTGTTTTTTCCACCAGACCGACTAAACACAGATCAGACTTTTTTAAATGTAATTAATCAAATTAAATAATATAATAAAATAACAAAATTTCTACAGATTAAGATATTTTTCATTATTCAAGCAAAATAAGACAAATTAGAGAAAACACTGATAAATAGTTGTAATTCATATGCTTTGCTCACCATATGTTGTTCCACTTTCAGGAATCTCATAGCAGTGTACAGATATTTATATGAAGATTTAACATTTTGATTAGATTTACACTTGAATGTACATGTAGTCATTACTAACCTTATATAAAATGATGATCAGTAAGTTTAATAAAGCTGTCTTAGTCATTATGGCAAATGTGTTGACAGAATATTGCCTATTAACATATCCAGCATTCATTTATGTTTTGAGTTGTGTTTTTGGCTGCCTGGCCAATGGAAGGTCAATATTCACTCTCCTTTTAGCTTTTGTTTAGTCTCAATCATTCCAAGTATAATATCTGGCTCTTAGGTTGGTAGATGTTCTACTTTCATCACCAGCTCATCACTAACTTTGTGTGTCTGAGGTTTCATGCTGGACAAAATATTTATTGTAATTAAATGTTACTATCACAAGTATAGATAAATGCATGATTATAAAAAAATGAACTTAAAAACCCTTAAAACTTCTTTCTCTTACAGTGAAACACTCGCTGAAGTATTTCATCACAATGTCCTCTGGAGTCAAAAACTTCCCAGATTATGTGCTTGTTGGGATGGTTGATGAAGTTCCAATGGTTTACTGTGACAGCATCAGTAAGACAGCAGAAGGCAAACAGGACTGGTCACAAAAAATGTTTGAAGATGATCCACAACTTTTGGAGTGGTACACTCAGAGATGTTTACTTGACCAAAATTACTACAAAGCTCAAATTGACATTTTGAAGCAGCAACTGAACCAAACTGAAGGTAAGTAAAAATACTGTAAAAATGTAAAGTTGTGTTTTTTGTCAAATAACAAACACATATAGTTGCATTATAAACACATATGTTTACATGTCCAAACACAAACACAGTTTACTAAATGTGCATATATTCTTCACTCATATCTCTCCCTCTATTACCAGCCATGTAATGTGAGGGACTCTTTCAAAATGGGTCGTCAATATTAATATTATATATAGTTTCCCTGGTAGCTATGTGCTGGATTCACTGAAAAACTGAGCAAAAGGGCTCTACATTTGATTCTTGGCCTCTGTGTGTGTGTGTGTGTGTGTGTGTGTGTGTGTGTGTGTGTGCGTGTTTGTGTGTGTGTGTGTGTGTATGTGTGTGTGTGTGTGTGTGTGTGTGTGTGTGTGTGTGTGTGTGTGTGTGTGTGTGTTGCCCTTCTTGTCATGTTTGGTTTGATCTGGATGCTTAAAAACTGCAGGTCAAGTACGTTTTGGTTGGAAAGTTTGACCCCTTGATGTCAGTTTGTGTATTTCTGTGTGTTGGTCTTGCAATGAAGAGGTGACTCTTCCACATGTTCCTCGACATTTTCTAAAATGCAGCCTCACATAGGCTCCAGCCACCTGTAACCCTCTGTGGGATCTCATTCTGCACTCTGTCTCTCTCTCAGGTGTCCACATCTTCCAGAGGATGAGCAGCTGTGAATGGGATGATGAGACTGGAGAGGTTAATGGGTTTGTTCAGTTTGGTTATGATGGAGAAGACTTCTTAGCATTTGACCTGAAGACACAGACATGGATCGCTCCAAAACCACAAGCTGTCATCACCAAACACAGGTGGGACAGAGATAGAGCTCACAATGAAAGGTGGAACTACTTCCTCACCCAGCGGTGCCCTGAGTTAGTGAAGAGATATTTGGACCTTGGGAAGAGCTCTCTGCTGAGAACAGGTAGAATCACATGACCTGATGTAGTTTCATGGACACAACAATATTTAAATGCCTCTTCTGTTTCTAACCTCCCTCCCTCAACCCTCACCATTTATCTCTCCAGAGCTTCCCTCAGTGTTTCTCCTCCAGAAGACTCCCTCCTCTCCAGTCAGCTGCCACGCTACAGGTTTATACCCTCACAGAGCCATGATGTTCTGGAGGAAAGATGGAGAGGAGCTTCATGAGGACGTGGAACACGGAGAGATCCTCCCCAACCATGATGGATCCTTCCAGATGAGTGTTGACCTGAACCTTTCATCAGTCACACCTGAAGACTGGAGGAGGTACGAATGTGTGTTTCATCTCTCTGGTGCGAAGAACGACATCGTCACCAAACTGGACAAAAAAGTGATCAGAACCAACTGGGGTAAGACTGGAATACTGACTTTACTATGTTTATTTAATGTATACATGAAATTTGCCATGAACATTTAGAAGAAGTTAAACCTGACCTCTGATTTTACAATTTGAATGAGTTTGAAACAATCTTGACTTTCTGGAGCTGAAGGTTAGTTAATTACAGGGTTAACAAACAAAACTACTGTTCTGTTCATTCAAATAAATATTGTTTCTTACTTGTTACATTATGCACATGACCTACTAAAAATTACTTTAGTGAATGCAACAAAAAACAGTTCAAATCTAGTGGTGTGCCAGCAAATGATTAGGAGCACAGGTCTGTCACAAATCTAACCAAATTAAACATAAAACATAATTTCAGAAAAAAGAAACACAACATGCAAAATGCTAGACCACGTTTTTACTTTACTTGTATTTTATTTATTGCACTGTCATGGGATTACTCACAAGACAATCTACTGTTTGTATGTGAAAATAAGATTTATTAAACAGTAAGAACAAACTAGAACTGTTGCTGATCTGAGGAAACATGTGACCATGCAGGAGAGAGCAAGAGCTTTCAGGGAGGACAGGGTGATCAACTCAAAGATGACAGGATGAAAAACATAAAGAACAAAGCTTTAGTATTACAATAACAAAGACACAAAAGGTGTAATACAACAAAGACAGGGAACAGGTACAACATAGACACAGGATGGACACACAGAGGTCTGAAGCACTAAGGTGGTTTTCACCTGCAGATGGTCATTGTATGAATTATTATGATGCCAAATTAAACCATCAGATCAACATATCCAGTAACCTGAATTTCACCTAGAAAGAGACATCATCTGCTTTTGGCAGTATAATTGAGCTGCTGTACTCATATTAACAACTCTGCACATCCTGGACAATAATAAGTTTCCTCAGTAGAAAACTCTCACAGGATTCCCAAACTGTCTGTGTGTCACGACGAGGAAAGTCCTGTGTTTTAAGGGGATGAAAGTAACAAATCATACATCATTATAGGTGAAAATACCAAAAGTACATTGGCATGCCCTTGATGCACTGTGAATGTTTTGTTCTGGTTCCAGTTTCTCTCTCAGAGTTCCCTGCTGGTCCTGTTATTGGAGGTGTTGTAGGACTGCTGCTGCTCCTGGCAGTCTGCATCACTGGAGTCTTCATCTGGAGAAAGAGAGATAATGGTGAGTGACAAACATACTTTTACTCATCATCAAGCCATTTTAACAACAAATAACAGTGTAACCTGGCTGATGTTCAGTAGCTTGAAAAGCAGAAATCAGTGGAATTAATACAATGTTTTTATAAAACATTTATTAGTGTTTTCTTTGTTTGCTTTCAAAATTCTGACATTTTAAATTTTGAAGTATTGTAATCTCACATCTGTATTTCAGGATTCAGGCCTGCAAACTATGAGTATTCTGTCAGTTTATCTCTCTCTCTCTCTATGTACAGATAAATGCAGTTTATAGCTTAAATTAAACACCTTGTTTTTCTTTTATAACTTCAGACCCATCATCCTTTGAAATTTCTGAGGTCAGAGATGCAGCTCTTAACTGATCACAGTGAGTATTTCATCATGTCATCAACACTGTGCAGATACTGTATGAAGAATCTCTCTGTTGCTCCTCCTGAAACTAGCTACAGTATACTGATATAATACTCTCATAAATATACTGAAAGTCTGTCTTTGTTAAAAAGACTGATTTGGCAGAATTTTTCAGTCAAGTTTATATTTTGGACTAAAATCAAACAAACATATAATATGACCACTAATAAGTCCAGGTTCCTTTCTATTCGTAACTCTGTGAATTCATAGATCAGATTTATGAGTTTCAGGTCATCAGTGGATGCAGTGAAGAATGATATCTGTGAAGATTATCTGAGAGCTGATAGAAGCATTAATGTTGATGTGAATCCTCCACTGCAGGAGTAACAACATCTGGAGAGAACTGATGCTGCTGTCCAGCTGTTTCCTCAAACCTTTGGTGGAGATGAATCACTGCAGCAGCTGCCAGACACCAAAGAGCCACAACGTTACTCCAGTGGGGCATCTTTTGTCTTCAGATATCAAATTCATATCAGTTAGTCATGTGATGTACTGTCTTTGATGATGATGGGAGACATGCAGCACTTTAACCTCTGCTTCTAACGCTGGAGTCAAACCTAAAACTTTAATGTTCAACTACTCATGCTTTCACTAACAATTAGTTTGACAGTTTCATTTCAGAAACACTAATTAAGATTCTGCAGTGGACGACGGTTGAGAAAACATGATTTTTGTTCTGCTGTTTGTTTAATTGTGGGAGCGGTTGTGGCTCAGGAGGTAGAGCAGGTCGTCCACATATTGGAAAATCGGCGGTTCAATTCCCGGCTCCTCCAGTCCACATGTTGATGTGTCCTTGGGCAAGATACTTAACACACTATGCCATCAGTGTGTGAATGTGTATGAATGATTCGATTTCCTCTGATGGGCAGGTTGAGACCTTGCATAGTAGCCCCTGTACCATTCAGTGTATGAATGTGTGTGAATGTCATTCGTAGTGTAAAAGTGCTTTGAGTGGTCAGAAGACTAGAAAGGTGCTATACAAGTACAGTCCATTTACCATTCCCATGGTTTAAACACTGCATACCAACTTCTCCCACTTTAACCAAAGTATAAATATCTGTGACTTCTGTCTTAGTCTTAAGACACACATCGCTCCTCCACTCCAAGTAACAGCTGTTACTCTTTTTACACATAAATTTATAAATGTTTCCACAGTTTCACACAACATATTTGAACATATACATTTTTGAACATTTAAATACTGAAACTTGCATATTAAAGCACGAACACTTCTTAGAGCTTATATTTGTATCTTATACATTTGTCATCTTCACATGTCCTGTATTTGTCGTGTGGCTGATAAATGTTGATGTCATTGTGAGGTTTTTGTTAATGCTCAGATTATTGGTGTTGAAGGATTAATTAAGGTTCCTCTGACACCTAATTAATCTGACAGATGTACTTTATTGCAAAAATGGCTAAATTGATTTTATATAAATGAACTTTTACATATAAATGAATATCTGTTACTTTCAAGCCTTTGCCAACAAGTTCACACAATGTTGACTGAGCATTGTCACCGTCAAATAAATCTCTCTGTATTTCACAGTCAACAGAGGTTTTAAATCTCATGTCAGGCGCAACATTCCCACTCTGGCCGTTTTAATCGTTTGGCTCTTCCAGAGGTTGTGATGCTCGAAACAATTTATTCACCGTTTTATAACTGCAACAGTAGGTTATGGCCAGTGGTGTACTGGCATACTGGGACAGTGGACCGTTTAAACATATCCGTTTTTACCTGCCCTCTCTGTGTGCCTGTCATCCAGGTTTCACATGAGAGTGTGCTGCATGTCTGTGTCAGGCAGTCACAGCCAAGTGCCTCCCTTTACTCTCACTGCCAGAGGGGGGAGTCAGAAGTCCCGCACTCAAGTTTTAATGATTCATTATAAATTGTTAATCAATCATGTTTTCGCTGGTGAAATGTAAAACATGATTGTTAGGGGGGGGGGTCACAGTCCTCCGATGTGTCACATACAGAAGGTGACATAAGGTCAAATGTAAATTAGAAAATTTTTTTTTATTTGTTTATGTTTTTTACTTGGTGAACTTAATTTTATCTAGAGGGTTTGCTACATTTTCTTGTGTCATTTTTGTTCAATTTGTTCAGTTATTATTAAATAAAAACCTGAAAACCTGCTTAAGCTTCATCCTACCAACATATTAAACATACAAGGACTATCGACTGGTAGAATAAACTGCTGTAAGAAACAACCATCATAGCAAAATGTTTACTTATTTCTTCTCAAAAAAGATTAGTTACATATGTAAGTAATGTCATCTGAAAAAAAAACAGAAATCTGTGTCTGCTGCATCTGTGTGATACTTTAAATTAGGACCCATGACAAACATGAACTCAATAAATATTTCCATTTATTAAAACTACATAGGTGGAAATGAGTGCTTTTGACTGATAGCTGAAAGGTTTTGTACCAAGTTTTGGGAAATACTTTAGTGAAGCTTGTCCCTGATACCTGGAAATCATGAGTTTACTTTTTAAAATGTTATCAGTTGTCAAAATGTGTGAGGATAAAAGAAACAGTTTACACTACTACAAAAATACATACCTACCACAAATATTGATTTGTTTATGGAGTACACTGAACTTTGTGACTGAGAGTGTGTCTTTCCCTGTATCACCACTAGAGAGCAACATAACTCTGAAATGTGTCAGCTGTGAGGTCAACACAGAGAAACAGCTGCCAGAGCATTTCCACACCTCCAACATAACAAAGAGTTTCCTGATATAAAGTTTCCAACAGTTAAAGCAAGATTCTTACAAACAGCCTGTTTCCATGAAAGATCAGACCAATACAGTTAAAGTGAAAACCAAAATTAAAATGTAATACTAAATAACTTTCCCACTGTGTTACTGAAGATTTAAGCACTTGCAAATTATCATCAGACAAATTTTAAAAAAATCTTTATTTTCAACAGATCAGCAGTAGGAGACAGTTAAAATTTCTGGACATGCTAATAGATTAATATTGTCTCATTTCACTAATATCAGTGATGTGTTGATGTCAGCAGAAACTGTCATTCATGTCGTTCAGAAACTTTTAATGCAGTTGTTGCATCTGTCAGTGAAAACAAACATCTCAGACAGTCTTGGACTTCACCACTTCCTCTTGAAGTCCCCACAGTCAGGTTAATGATATAAAGTTTAACTCAGCTCAGATGTCAAATGGAAATGGGAAATCATTCATATTACAAAATGTGAAACACACATAAAATGTGCTAATGGTAGGGAGAGAAAAAAACAAACAAAAAAAACAAAACAAAAAACAAACAAACCCATATTTCTATGCACTCTAATCATTGCCTTGTTGCACTGCCTGTTGGCATCTACGTCCTGTCAGGCCCAAACTTAAGCTTTATGACACTTACTGGTGTTGTTGTCTCCTGACTAGATCCCTGCTTGTGTTGTATCAGTCTCATATGTACGTCGCTTTGGATAAAAGCGTCTGCTAAATGAAAAATGTAAATTTAAATGTAAATGTAAATGGATTTACGTAACATATTACCTAAATAAGTTTGGTAAATTGGATCAATAAAGACATTCACCACAAAAACATCAAAACTACCTAGTGTGAGATGGAGAACATGTCTGGACCAGACAACCTACACCAAACACAGACTAACTGAAGGCTTTTCAGTATAAAAACAGAGGCGTCAAGACAAAAACTTACTGACAGAGACAGACAGACATATAATTACATTACTGCAGAAAACTACAACCCCATAATTGTGACACATAAAACATAACTACATAAAAATGATCTTCATAAAAACATGTTTTTTGTGTGTGTTGGTGTTAGTTGTTAGTGATACACCAGTGTGATACACTGGATCAATATCTGCACTGATATTGATCTTATTCAATGCAATGCAACACAATTTTATAAACCTTCTGGAACAATATAATTAAGATTTGTCTGAAAAGTGTAAAGAGTGTCAGTTTTGAACATCTCAACATGTAGTGAAGTTATGTGTAGCTACAGCCTCATGTTATCATACAGAAGAATAGAAGAATGAACCTACTCAGTGAGGTTTCCAGATGTTTAACTGAAATACAGATAGAAGTACTGGTAGTGGATCAGCACTCTGTATCAGCCAATATCCTGAGTTTAGGTATCAGAAATGGCATCAGGAGATTAAAAGTAGGATTACTCCATCAATAGTTATATAAATCACTTGCACCCAAGATCAACACACAAAGAGACAGAACCTGTACAGAGTACCTGGAGGAATGAAAAAAAAGATTGCTCTGATAAATAGATTTAATTTATACTAAACTTGAATATGTCTCTGTATGTCTCTGTCCTCTGTTTACAAAATGTTACCAAATCATGAATATTCCACCTATTTTGTTGGTAATGTGACGGCTCCTCTGCTTTGCTTGCTGCTGCTGTGCTCTGTTTGCAGGGGTGGAAACCTGAGGGCAGGCTGATTAACATGATGGGACACACCTGGGCCAGATGTGCCTCATGTATATATATAAGCTGGAGAAGCTGCCAGTTGAGTCTCTCTCTTCACTCCTGCATAGTTGTTTTTCCTTTGTTCCACCCTACAACACCCGTACAGCATACACTCACTCATCCACTCCCTACATCACTGATCTTACAGATTCACCCCACCAATGTGTTACTTTGGTTTGTTTTGATTACTTTGTTTTAAATAAAATTACTTTTTAAATATGGAATACCCGTTTGACTTCCCTTTTTTCCACAGTCCATATTGTAATACGTAGCATATTAATATTTCAACAAAACGTATCATATCAACATTTCTGACGTTGGGACATTTGCAGCCGTTTTTATTCATATTTGTATTTTATTTTAAGCCAAACCATGATCTTTTCCTAACCCTAACCAAGTGGCCTTTGTGGCTAAATCTTACCAGACTTTAACCACAGCGTCGTCACACCATAAAACATCATTATTCAATGGATAGAAATATTAATACTACGTTTTGTTGAAATGTTAATATGTTAAATATTACACGTGTTGAAACGTATATATTCAACGTTCTGTGGTTGGGTTGCACAGTGTAGATTAGTGATAGTCAGTGGGCTGGAGGCTTTCACGCGTCAGGCGCAATATGATACTGGTGGCCTACTTTGGTCCGTCCTTTCCACACAACACACGAAGACGCACAACAAAATTGAAACGACTGTTTGTGTACTGCAGTGGTCACTCGGCTCCCAAAAAAGTCATGCCATGAAGACGATGGAGATTGTTTTTTTGCTGATCTTCTTTCCTTTCACACATTCAGGTGAGATTAACTTTAAAAAATGTATAAGGCCCAGCGTTATGCAGTTCGCTTTCACATTCATTTTGGGTACTTTTACGCAGTTTAGATCAAGCTTTACCTGTACCATTTTTGATATTTCATCCATTATAAAGGATTTAATCAATGACTTTAGCAATATTAAATAAATCATTTACAAATCATTTCTGGGTAGGCGCGTAATCGCCGCGGAGGAGGGGGGGGGGGGGGGGGGGGGGGGGGTAATCACGCAGCACATAACAAGACGCATACCTCCCATTCTGACTAGTACTGTATTTTGCTTCTTTTATTTAGGCCTATTTCTACATAACCTGTTGAGATGTACGTCGAAATATAGCTATTAATGAGATAAATTCAGGTCTGAAACGTGTTAAATCCGGGATTTTGCAGAAATAACAGTTTTTTTACAGTACTGATGTTCTGGGCGTTGTTAAAATCTGGCTGTGTGTCAGATTATGTCCTTTGACTTTATTAAATAGTGTCATTGATTGTAATGAACTAAAAGATAAAAGATAACACTGTAACAGATTGTTTTAAAATGTGTACTCATACTGTAAACTCAGATTAGGGATACTATAATACAGTGTAATATAATATAATCTAGGCATGATATTATATAATATGTTTTAATAATATAATTATTCACAGAACAAGAATTAAGTTGAAATCTCAAAGCACATACCTCAAGTATTACATTAATAAAGGAGTCTTTACATTCTGTATCTGGATTTGTTTTAAATACACAGTGAATGACACCAATGAATTTAATGTTTCATAAGAAGACCTTTGTGACTGTAACTGTGATTTCAAGGCAATATTCTCATTACATTCACACCTTCTAATGGCCAGTGCTGTACTGTAGATTACCTGTGAGACCGACTCAGGTGTTGAAAGACAGGAATACAACATTAAATTATAATGTGAAAACTATAGGCTAGGTATAAATCATGGGCTATATCACATCTTGGTGTATTTTAAAACTACAGATATTTCAAAACTGTCTCAAACAAAAATGTATTAACACCTTAATAACTGCATGTGTGGAGTCTATGTGACACAAGAGGAGATACTTGAGTATGACCTTCTGCTTCAGACGATGTTGATCTTTCATTAAATGTAATGATTCTCACTTAGACTATTAACTGCAGCTTAATGTACCAGCATCATGTAGTAAAACACAATTTCACAGATATTTATTATATTTCAGTACCTGTTTTTAATAGGTTTAGTTTTTGTTTACTGAATACTAATATTAAAAATACAACTTATTATTCATTTAATCTTTAAAACAGTTGTTGTAACTTCTATTTCAGCCTTTATATTTCTCTTTTTAAATATAACTGTACATTTATTGCAGAGCTTAACATACCTCAGATTTTGACATGTCTGTTCACTGCTGATTAATTATTAAGAAAACAAATGATATTGATTAGTATGGAGGCACATTGCATTAACAGCAGAAAAAACTATTCAAAGATATTTTCTTCAAAAAATGTGTTTCCATATAATGTAGCATCTCCTATAGTAGGCCTAAATGTACAACTATTAGCTATAATAAGATATTTACCTCATTATTTAGAGGATATATCTCTATTTTTGAATTCATCAGAAACTATTTTGTAATTATGAGTTCTTTATCTTGAAATCATCACTGACCTAGGTCTGATTTAGTTTGCTTTTGTTTGCTTTTAGGTTTTTGATACTGATGGTATTGAACATTATTCACCAAAGTCACCATTCTGAAATTATTTCATCAGGTTTTTACAGTGTTTTTTTTTTTTTTTTTTTTTTTTTTTGCCCACCAGACTGACTAGACACACGTCAGGTTTCTAAGCTCATATCATAGCAACTTCCTACTGTACTACTAATTCATATTAATTATTATGATTATATACAGATTTTTTAAATGTAATTGTAAATTAAATATAATAAAATAACATAATTTCTAAAGATTAAGATATTTTGTCACCATTCAAGCAAAATAAGGCAAATTAGAGAAGACAGTGATAAATAGTTGTAATTCATGCTTTGCTCACCATATGTTGTTCCACTTTCAGGAATCTCATATCAGTGTACAGATATTTATATCAAGATTAACATTTTGATTAGATTTACACTTGAATGTATATGTAATCATTATTAACCTTATATAAAATGATGATCACTAAGGCTAATAAAGCTGTCTTAGTCATTATGGCAAATGTGTCGACAAAAAATGGCCTATTAACATATCCAGCATTCATTTATGTTTTGAGTTGTGTTTTTGGCTGCCTGGCCAATGGAAGGTCAATATTCACTCTCCTTTTAGCTTTTGTTTAGTCTCAATCATTCCAAGTATAATATCTGGCTCTTAGGTTGGTAGATGTTCTACTTTCATCACCAGCTCATCACTAACTTTGTATGTCTGAGGTTTCATGCTGGGCAAAATATTGAAAGTAATTAAATGTAATTACCATAAATATGTATAAATGCATGTATACAAAAAATGAACTTAAAAACCCTAAAAACTTGTTTCTCTTATAGTGAAACACTCGCTGAAGTTTTCTGACACAGCGTCCTCTGGAGTCAAAAACTTCCCAGATTTTGTGGTTGTTGGGTTGGTTGATGAAGTTCCATTGGGATACTGTGACAGCATCAGTAAGTTACCAGAATTCAAACAGGACTGGTCACAAAAATTGATAGAAGAGGATCCACAACAGTTGGAGATTTACACTCAGGAGTGTTTGTCAAGCCAATACAAATACAAAGATCACATTGACATTTTGAAGCAGCAACTGAACCAAACTGAAGGTAAGTACAAGTACTGTAAAAATGTAAAGTTGTGTTTTTTGTTAAATAGCAGTGGCCCTTCTTGTCATGTTTGGTTTCATCAGAATGATTCAGGTCAGGTCAGTTTTGGTTGGAAAGTTTGCATTGCCCCTTGATGTCAATTTGTGTATTTCTGTGTTCTGGCCTTGCAATGAAGAGGTGACCCTTCCACATGTTCCTCGACCTTCTCTAAAATGCAGCCTCACATAGGCTCCAGCCACCTGTAACCCTCTGTGGGATCTCACTCTGTACTCTGTCTCTCTCTCAGGTGTCCACATCTTCCAGAGGATGAGTGGCTGTGAATGGGATGATGAGACTGGAGAGGTTAATGGGTTTCTTCAGTTTGGTTTTGATGGAGAGGACTTCATAGCATTTGACCTGAAGACACTGACATGGATCGCTCCAAAACCACAAGCTGTCATCACCAAACACAAGCGGGACAGAGAGAGACCCAACAATGTAATCTGGAATTACTTCCTCACCCAGCAGTGCCCTGACTTATTGAAGAGATATTTAGACTACGGGAAGAGCTCTCTGCTGAGAACAGGTAGAATCACATGACCTGATGTAGTTTCATGGACACAATATTTAAATGCATCTTCTGTTTCTAACCTTCCTCCCTGACTCCTCACCACTTGTCTCTCTAGAGCTTCCCTCAGTGTCTCTCCTCCAGAAGACTCCCTCCTCTCCAGTCAGCTGCCACGCTACAGGTTTCTACCCTCACAGAGCCATGATGTTCTGGAGGAAAGATGGAGAGGAGCTTCATGAGGACGTGGAACATGGAGAGATCCTCCCCAACCATGATGGATCCTTCCAGATGAGTGTTGATCTGAACCTTTCATCAGTCACACCTGAAGACTGGAGGAGGTACGAATGTGTGTTTCATCTCTCTGGTGTGAGGGACGACATCGTCACCAAACTGGACAAAGCAGTGATCAGAACCAACTGTGGTAAGACTGGACTACTGACTTTACAATGGTTATTCCCTAAAAACATCTGTTGCCCAATAAAATATATACATGTCATTTGCTGTAAATGTGGTGGTAACTCTGGCTTCTGATTATACAATTTGAATGAGTTTAAAACAAGTTTATCAGTCCTGAGCATTCTGGTGCTAAGGGTTAATTAAGTCCAGGGTTAACAAACAAAACTGCTGTTCTGCTCACTGAAATAAATGTAGTTTCTTACTTGTTACATTATGCACATGACCCACTTAAATTACTTAAGAGGATGCTATAAAATGCATTTCAGTGGTCCAGACAAAGGGCTCTGTTTTGGTGCCAGCACATAGTATCTGCACCGGCGAACTGGCATTTACCTGAAGTTATATCCTCACCTGCACCAGTCTGGTATCTGGGTGATTTGCCTCACGGGGGGAAAGGCACAGTTGAAGATGTGCTGTTGCCAGTCTAGCAGCACACTGCAATCTAGGTGCCAAGAATGAGTGAGTTTTGCAAGGGCTCACCCAAATTAATCTCACTAAAATAACAAACACCCTTATTCCTGCTTTGTATTTAAAACAAACCAATCTAATCAATTTAAACTTTAAGAATAATTTCAGAAAAAATAAATACAACATGCAACAGCAGAAGAGTTCCAGAGACTTGTAGAGTCAATGCAAAGGCTGAAGAACACCATTATTCAAAAAGATATTCCCTCATTTGGTGTTTTGATGATGGTGTGTTAGACAGCGTTACAAATGTTTCACCATAGGATAAAGGTGATCACTCAGAACAACATTGTATTGATTTGCAGTGACTCTTCTCTCTAAGGGGACAAGTGGACCCAAATCATACATGCCAAATGCCTACCAAAGTATAACAGAGCCACCAGATCCCCTCACTGTAGGGGTCAAGCGTTCAGACCCAGACTAGTTTTTCCTTTTATTTGTCACCTGTCTGTATCTTGTGCACACAAGATAATAACTTATTATATTACAAGTTATTATCTTGTTTGCACAAGATAACAACTTGTGCGCATAGGATAATAAATATCACCTATCACCTAATATGTCACCTATGGACTTTAGAGGCTCTGTAGACTTCTACATTACAATGCGAGGAGGCACACTTTACAAACAATGAGCTAGTAATACACCCACAGTATAAAACTATCAGCAACTAACAGCAAAAATAAACACAATTGATTTTAACTATCATTTACAGTCATCTTAATGCAGAATTATTCATTTACAGCAATAATAAAAATGGCTTTTACACAAAGTAAGAACAAACTAGAATTGTTGCTGATCTGAGGAAATGTGTGACCACGTGAGAGAGCAAACACCCGCCGCCCCCCTCTCATTAGTGGCACCTGTGGCGGTTATATAAGCTGTAGTCAACATCCTGGCGCGAGACCATTGCAGGTGTTACAGGTGATGTCTTTTTCCTCACTTACACTTCTCATAATTACATAAAAGACACAGGAAAAAAGCCCTCAGTGAGAAAGCCCTGTGTTTTGGGAGGATGAAAGTAACAAATGTGGTTGTTAAATAATGTTGTATGATTATCATACATCATTTTAGGTAATTATAGTAGAAAATACCAAAAATGCATTGGCATGCACTTGATGCACTGTGAATGTTTTGTTTTGGTTCCAGTTTCTCCCTCAGAGTTCCCTGCTGGTCCTGTTATTGGAGGTGTTGTAGGACTGCTGCTCCTGGCAGTCTGCATCACTGGAGTCTTCATCTGGAGAAGGAAAGATAATGGTGAGAGACAAACATACTTTTACTCATCATGAAGGCATTTTAACTTCACTGTTTTGGCATATTTCAGCACCGAATTCAAAATAAAATTTCAGGAAAATATTTATTCTGAATGAATAAAACAAATAATAGTGTAACTTGGCTTATATTCAGTAGATTAACCTCCAACTCAAGAGTTACTCTTACCTTTGAAAATATAAACAGAAATCAGTAAAATTAATATTGTGCCTCTGTAAAACATTTATTAGTATTTTCTTTGTTTGCTTTCATAAATTCTGAAATTTTAAATTTTGAAATATTGTAATCTCTCATCTGTATTTCAGGATTCAGGCCTGCAAACTGTGAGTAATCTGTCAGTTTATGTCTCTCTCTCTCTCTCTCTCTCTCTCTCTCTCTCTCTCTCTCTCTCTATGTACAAATACCGTAAATGTAGTCAATAGGTTAAATTGAACTACTTAAACTTTTTTCTTTTATAGCTTCAGACTCATCACCCCCTGAAACTTCTTCGGTCAAAGATACAACTCTTAACACAGTTAGTGTTACATTATGTCATCTACACTGTGCAGATACTGTATTAGGGCTGAAGGATTTTGAAAAAATATTTAATTGCAATTATTTTGACTGATGATTGACTATATGACTTGTGATATTAGAGGGAATGATAATTTTTACATCATTATTCTCATTTTGAAAAACATTTTAAAATCAGAATTGGAATCTGCTTTCTTGCTAAGTAGGTAATTAGATTATATACGAGTACATGTCAGTGGGGGTCCCAGGCCTTGTTGATGAGGCCGGCTGCAGATGGGAAGAAACTGTTCCTGTGGTGTGAGGTTTTGGTCTTTACAGAAAATTGGCCTCTTGTCGGAGGGAAGCGTTTTGAAGAGTTCATGTGGGGGGAGGGCATGGGAAGGATCAGTCAAAATGATTATAATGCAATTTTTATTTTAAGATATTTTCTTAAGTCTGTAGAATATGATGTTTAGGCCAGGACATCTCTGCAGAATGACAATATTTAAATGGTATTTTGATATACATTTCACCTTTAACAAATATTGCACCTCCTGCAATTTGAAAATTGCAGGAGGACATATTACGATTTTGATAAAATTTTGATAAAATTTCAGTTAATTGTTTAGCCCTATACTGTATGCAGAATTAGTGGCTTGTTGCTCCTCCTGAAACTAGCTACAGTATACTGATATAATATTCACATAAATATACTGAAAGTCTGTCTTTGTTAAAAAAAAATAAATTAATTAAAAAAAAACCTGATTGGGTTGGCTGATTTGGCTGATTTGGCAGAATTTCTCTTTCATGTGATCCAGTATAGTTGCAAGAAACAGCTGACATTGAGGTTTTATTGTAATACTGATTGAAGGTTTTATATTCTGGACCAAAATCAAACATATTGTATACAGTATGAAATCTAATACTGTGTGATATGAAACCAAATATTCCAGGTCCCTTTCTATTTTGTGACTCTGTCTTTGCAGCTTTCCAGTAAGGATTTAGAGGAGAATAGTGAACACAAGTAAATATGCTGTGGCGTTAATATTTTATTCTATTTTGCACCATAAATGTTCATTAACAAAACTTGTTTTAATGAATATTGAGATGTGACATCACAGGACCCGTCAGAAAGTCA
This sequence comes from Thunnus thynnus, assembly GCF_963924715.1. NCBI lineage: Eukaryota > Metazoa > Chordata > Actinopteri > Scombriformes > Scombridae > Thunnus > Thunnus thynnus. Next base: position 6,639,163 of record NC_089531.1, read on the forward strand.
CAGGATACATCAAACTAAAGTGTGAATTCATAGATCAGATTTATGAGTTTCAGGTCATCAGTGGATGCAGTGAAGAATGATATCTGTGAAGATTATCTGAGAGCTGATAGAAGCATTAATGTTGATGTGAATCCTCCACTGCAGGAGTAACAACATCTGGAGAGAACTGATGCTGCTGTCCAGCTGTTTCCTCAAACCTTTGGTGGAGATGAATCACTGCAGCAGCTACCAGACACCAAAGAGCCACAACGTTACTCCAGTGGGGCATCTTTTGTCTTCAGATATCAAATTTATGTCAGTTAGTCATGTGATGTATTAGTTGTGGAGTCAAATCCAAATATGGTATTCGGCAAAGCATAAATTTATTTCATACATTTTTTTTTAAATTATGTGTTTTTATGTTTTTGTGAGGAAAAAAACATGTGAAATACCTGGTTTTCCTCATATGAGCGTGTTGGGTATTTGTGCCCCACCTTTTTGTACTGTCATGACACTGAACGGTGTGTGTGTGTGTGTGTGTGTGTGTGTGTGTGTGTGTGTGTGTGTGTGTGTGTGTGTTGCCGCTAATCTGCATATAGTAAACAAAAAACATAAACAATATGGGATATTTTTCAGAAGATAATCCAGTGTCAAACTTGGAAGTATACCTTGAGTCAACCCTCAGGTAAATCTTCCAGCAAAATCGCAAAGGTGTCCGTGTTTGAAAGTATTGTTGTCAGCTTGGTTAAACAAAGACAAAAGGCCAAATCCACAAAGAATGGATTGTGCCTGCCAATAGCACCGTGAATTGCATAGCATTTGCACCCGTAACCTGCCCCGTTTTAAGGTCCAACTCACAAAAGATTTGAAAAGAAACTGCAGAGGGCACTAAAGCCTCAAATTGTGTCTTTAATTAGCAGAAGTGTGCACACACAGAGCTCTCCACAATCACAAACCAACTTTCATGTAATTACTTCTCTAGTATTTTGCATCTCTAACATGATCTATTGAAATGTCAAATGTCAAAATACAGCTATTATTGTGACTCAGGCAGGTCAGAAACATGTTAGATTAATGTCTTACAATAAAGGTGTTCAGGTATCAGTGAATGTATCCGGGATTTCACAGAATTGTGAATTAGACTGTGTTTGCAACAAGGTTTACTTGCCTTATTTGCAAATTTTGCACTGAATGTATGAATATTTCCTCATTTACATACATGCAGATGGTACAGGCGAACCATGATGTCAGTGCAGTTTGCAGTGCATTCTGCAGGTGCTTCTTTTTGTCTCATTTGCACAGGTTTAGCAGCTGCAAAAGCCACGCAATCCTATTGTGGATTTGGCCCTATGTGTGCATGTCCCCTGACTGAGTGGCTGTCCAGAGCTAACAGTTGCTAACATTAAGCTTAGTTTGCTGCTGACTGAGCAGTTTGTCTTGACATGTTGGCGCCAGCGATATGTTGGTGATTTCAACTTGTTTTTCCGTGACAAGCTCAGTGTGACACGTTTTTGAGCTTTAACAACCGTTAGTTAGTGTATCCTTATAGTCGTCCTCTTTTCAAAATGGTAATGTGTGTGTGTGTGTGTGTGTGTGTGTGTGTGTGTGTGTGTGTGTGTGTGTGTGTGTGTGTGTGTGCAACTGTGTGCAGTGACATTCAATGTATACAAATACTGGGCTCTCTGCACATCCCTGTGATGTATTGTCTTTGATGATGATTATTCGAGAAGTGTAGCACTTTAACCTCTGCTTCTAATGCTTTAAACTTTAAATGTCTAACTACTCATGTGTTAGACATGTGTGTGACTCTTAGTCTTCCAACACACATTGCTCTTCTACTTCAAGTAACAGCTGTAACTCTTTTTAAACATAAATTTGTAAACGTTCCCACAATTTTACACATACAGTTGGTGTAGAAATTATCTCCTGTCTGCACATAAGGTCAAATATTTTTTTATTTATCTTTTCTTTATTTGGTGAACTTAATTTTGTCTAGAGGAGCTGCTACAGTTTCTAGTGTCATTTTTGTTCTCATTTGTTCTAATAGTATTTATTTTTACCTTCAATTAATAAATAAATTCTCCTGAAAACCTGCTTAAGAGGTCTCCCTGTTACATCATACCTGTGTTTGCATCAAATGTTCACATGTAGGTTTAAAGGTTTTGTACCAAGTTTTGGGAAACACTCTTGTGAAGCTTGTTCCTGATACCTGGAGAGCATGAGCTTACTTTTTAAAATTTTATCAGTTGTCGAAATGTGTGAGGATAAAAGACAAAGTTTACACTACTACAAAATAAAAAAAATAATACTAATAAAAAAAAACACACATACACACACACACACACGTTCCACAAATGTTGGTTTATTTTTGAAGTACACTGAACCTTGAGTCTGAGAGTGTGTCTTTCCCTATATCACCACTAGAGAGCAACATAACTCTGAAATGTCTCAGCTGTGAGGTCACCACAGAGAAACAGCTGCCAGAGCATTTCCACACCTCCAACATAACAAAAGGTTTCCTGACTTAAAGTTTTCAACAGTTAAAGCAAGATTCTTACAAACAGCCTGTTTCCATGAAAGATCAGACCAATACAGTTAAAGTTAAAATTAAAATTAAACTTTAACTTTTCAACCGTGTTACTGAAGATTTAAACACTTGCAAATTATATCAAATAAATGTAAAATTTAGTAAAATTTCCTAGATAGGCTAACAGATTATACAGACTTATTATATATATATTGTCTTATTTCCCTAATGTTGTGTTGTGTTGATGACAGCAGTAACCGCCATTGCCATTTAGAAACTTTTAATGCAATTGTTGCATCTATCAGAGGAAAACAAACATCTCAGACAGTCTTCTTCACCACTTCCTTTTGAAGTCCCCACAGTCAGGTTAATGATATAAAGTATCTTCAATATGGCAATTAGTGCTGGCCTTTGTGAATTAGACTGTTTTTGCAATGAATATAAACTATTCAAATCAACACTTATTTCATGTCAAATGAAGATGGGAAATCATTCATATTACAAAATGGAAACACACATAAAATGTGCAAATGAATTTAGAAAATTACCTAATGTAAAATGGGGAACACGTCTCAACCAGACAACCTACACCAAACAGACAAACTGAAGGCTTTTCAGTATAAAAACAGAGGCGTCAAGACAAAAACTTACTGACAGAGACAGACAAACATATGATTACATTACTGCAGAAAAACTACAACCCCATGATCGTGATACACAAAACTACATAAAAATTATCTTAAAAAAACATGTTTTTTGTGTGTGTTGGTGTTAGTTGTTAGTGATACACCAGTGTGATACACTGGATCAATATCTGCACTGATATTGATCCAGTGTATCACACTATGTAATGCAATGATATGTATGATATGTAATGATATTCTATGTAATGCAACACAATTTTATAAACCTTCTGGAACAATATAACTAAAATTTGTCTGAAAAGTTTAAAAAGAGTGTCAGTTTTGAACATCTTCACTTGTAGTGAAGAAGTTATGTGTAGCTACAGCCTCATGTTACTGAAATAGATGAAATGGAATCGGGTTGGTGCTCTGTACCACCCTGAGTTTAGGTAACAGGTATCATCAGGAGAGTAAAAGTAGGATTACTCCATCCCTAATTAGACAAATTATATACATTTCTTGCATCCAAGCTCAACACACATAAAGACAGACCTGGTGTACAGAGTACAAAACCTGGAGGAATGACAAAAAAAAGATTACAGTCTGATAAACTTGGACATGTCTGCATTTAAAGAAAGCCAAAAAAAAACCCTTTAACCTACAATATCTGTTGGCAGCCATTACGTTAAACACATCAGTAATGGTACAGATGTGTCATTTTGATCTGATGATTGCTCTGCATGGTGGTAAGACAGCTGAATGTGCAAACACCGACCCCTCCTTGCTGTTGCCAAAATCACCCTCAGTTCTTGTTGTGGCTAGTTCAAGTAAAAGAAAATCTAAGTAATCACACTACATCCTCACCGCTGCAAGATCGCATTCATTTGCTTTACCTTCTCAAACTGGAGCTAAATTCTGATTTGACTTTACTGATTTGGTATTATGTTTTTGGAGCATCACAACATTGTATCTGTAGCTTGCAAGGTTAGGTACGCTAGCTGATGGTTCCAATTACTGTTTCATAGAGTATGGTTTTATTGCAATAAAATGGGTAATAATATCAGTGTGCTCCAAAGTCAAAGAGGTGACTGGATACTAAAAATCTGCCTGAGGACATTTCCAGACACCTTAAGCTGACTTCCTTATCTTGGTGCTGTCTTGGCTTTAAAGGACTGTTTTTATAAAGAGTTTTTAATGTCAGAGTTGGCACAAAACACATAAATCTGAAACCTCACACTGATAATAATAGAACTATAAAGCTTTTGATGAGGTCTGAGCTTTGTAGCAGTTTTTCGGGCTGCAACTAATGATTATTGTCATTATCGATGAATCTGCTGATTATCCTCTTGATTAATCGATTAATTGTTTTGTCTCTGAATGTTTGTTTTGTTGGTTTGTCTGATCAACAGTTCAAAAATAAAAGGAATTCAGATTACTGTCGTGTTTGACACATAAAAGTTTCAAATCTTCACATTTGAGAAGCTGTAAACAGCAAATGTTTGGCATTTTTCCTTAAAAAATGACTGAAGTGATTATTCGATCATCAAAATGATTGCAGATTAATTTTCTATCGATCGGCTAATCGGTTAAGTGACTAATCGTTGCAACTCTACAGTTTACTGTTATGATGTTATACTGCAAGGTGACTTATAATGCATGAGGTGGCAGCATGTGAGTGTCCTGTCATGTTTTTTTGAGCAAAACACTGAACTTGTATAGTAGCTAAAGTGAAGTGACACAACAAAATAATGAATGTTTTGTCCATTTCATACTTTAAGAAACAACTTCTTCACAGGAAAGACAGATGTCAGACGCATTCTCAGACAGACAGACAGAAATTTGAATCAATCAATATCCTTGTCATTGAGTAGAGTCTACTTCAAGTTCACACGTTCTCAGGGGCGTCTGCAGCCGGCTGCTCATTTTGTCCGGGGGAACTGCGCTGACCCCTGAGCCACTACCAAGGATTGTCCTGATGCAAATCAGGAGGGGGAACCAATTCATCGTCGCACAATTCGATTAGACATCTGCATATTGAGCATCTGCACCCCACGAAAATCTGCCAATACCTACTCTCCCTCCCCCCTCAGCCCCCACATTCTCTGGCCCCCCCACGGGGGTAGCGCCCCACGACCTCAGGGGCAGCCTCTGTCCCTGCTCCCCACCGCCTCCCCCTGTCTCCCCCTCTTGTCCCCTCCTGACCCTGTCAGACCCGGCTACAATACCTGACCCCGCCCCAGAGACGGGACGATTAGAGTTCAAGGCCTTTCTCTGCGTCCGTCTGCAGGCTGCCCTGCCTGGCCCCTGTCCGGCCCTTGTCCGCTAATCACATGCACCGCTCTTTTTTTCATACTTTCTCACACACACAAACACACACACACACACACACAGTTTTTCATTACAACTTTTTTTTTTGAAAAGACATGACTTTGAAAATGAAGGCTTTGCTTTCTCTGGAGATTTGCCATTGTGATCAATTCTGACCGCTGGCTCTTATTCAGACGTCTCTGCCACTCAGACGATTTCCCTCTTTTTTTTTTTGTGCTCTTATTGATTCATCAGGTTCTCATTCAGCGCTGGGAAGAGTGAGCGAACATGTCAAGAAGTTTAAAGCAACATGTGTTGAACTTTACCACACACAATGTTAAGTTGAGATGTGATGCCCACACCACAAACTCACCTGACTGTCTTCACTGCTTATACAGCTTAAGATTGGTTTTTGGCAATACAGCATGTTCCTAAAATGTGTCTGTATTCTGTCATAAATGTAAAACATTTAGTAATAGTCACATTTCTGGCCATTTCAACAACTTTTGTCTGAATAGTAAAGAGTATTTCAATGCACATATCATACAGGTTGAAGTAGCACATACTTGAAACATCAAATCAGTCATAACATTTTGCTTTATCTTCTATTAGTGTCATTTTAACCCAAATGAAATACTGCAAATACTTTAGAAAGATCATCATATCAGCTTAAAATCAACAATTTATTGTTCTTATAGAAAACTTTAGTTGCAACTGGTAGCTGTGTGTGAATGCGTGTGACTGCATGATGTGACACCGTACGACACCAGCTGCTCCACATTTACATTTACCAAATAAATAATACTTTAAAAATGTACAATATAATTATCTATATAATCAGTTTGTATTGCTGCTGGTCCAAAAAGTACCTGTTATAACTATGCAGAGGGGGAGTCCTCACTGCATGTCCAGTGTTGAGGAGAAAATGACTGGATGCAGTTGTTTTTACAGCTTAGGGAGCAGACAAGACACTTATTTTATGTGTTTTTCACTCTGATTAAACATATTTTATTAAAAGATGTCTGTGTTTTGTGATGTGTCCTTTATTAAATACATCATTGTTTTTGACTTGGGGGGGGGGGTTTTGCCATAAAAATCTCTCTGTACATCTGCGTTCGATCTGAGCAAACAGAGAGAGTCAAATCAAAACCCAAAGTGACATTTTGGCACCTTTTTTAGGAACTTTCTCATCCAGTATAACTGAAGATTGTACTAAGAAAATGTTTGATTGAATATGATTGAATATTATCTAAAAGAAATATAGAGGAGGATACACACAGAAAACTTGATGTCTGTGGTCAGTGCTAGTCTGGATATGTGACAAAAGATTGAAACCTGATGCATGCACATTGCATTTGAATTACACTCAAGCTGGAATTTGCCAGTGACATGACAGTGAGTAAATCTTACGTAATCCACCCGTGGCAATCGAGGTTTTGCAGGTGCATCATGAATCTCCCAGCAACCACAGCGGTCTCCATTATGGAGGTTTATCAGAGTACTTGCTCTTTGCCTGAAAATAACAACCAGGCTTGACAAAAAGAGACATCTGAGAAGGATTACTGTGGTTACCGATTAAGATGCACTAATGTAGATATGTGTCTGTAATGAGGTGTTTACTGTGACATTGTCCTGTTTTAAAGGAACAGTTCTTTTGGGGGAATTGGCTTGTTTGCAACAAAGATTTTATTAGAGCCATCTTGCAAAGTGTGACATGCAATAAACTTACATGAACGTTGCTGTCACACAGTCTAAAGGTGCATTTACTGTTGGTCTTAGAGGTGCTTGAGGTGCTGTTATTGACTCTTGTGTTGGACTTACTTTCCCTCAAAGTGTCGTGTCTTCATCTTCTTTTCCCAGAATGCCTCTTGACAGCACCCAAAGAACAGGTGTGGCTTGTTACATTTTCTGTAATTTCTGTGAAATTTCTCCAAACATTATTCGTCTGAGTTATGCAAGATTACATTTTTAGAAAAGACAAAAACATTCATTGAAAGCAGCATGAGGTCCGATGGTGTGAACACATCCAAAACCAAATCTTAGAACGCGTGTGCCAGGGTTTGTGTGTGTGATTATGTGTGTTTCTCATCGCACGTGTGTTGGTATGTGTGCCGCTGATCACTTTGAACCTCGCCTCTCTGATTCTTGGCAGGAAGTGAGCGTCAGCAGCTCTTGGTCGTAAAACTGCTTTTGGTCGCTCTCCCAGGGTGCACTGGGAGGGGAGAGGACAGAGAATCTCTCTGTCACCTCTCCATGGCACGGGATGTGAGGAGATCGCCGGGAATGTCAATAATCGCTCAAACCGAGGACGAGCTGCTGCCTGCTCTTAGTGTGACAGAACCACCTGAATATCAATTCAAGAGAAGAGCAAATTAAATTATGGCTTCTTTTTTTTCTTCAAAAGACACCTGTTAGACAATTGAAATGAAATGAAAATATAAGGATAGTAAATTCCACTGTCAACTATTGATGATTCAATTAAATGAGTAAATTTAAAAGTCTGCTATATGTCACAATGTTTGTTTACTGTGTGAAAACTTAATGTATCCAAAAACGTATTTGCTTTGTGAGTTTTATAGAAGGGAAATATAAGACAGCTGTTTTGTGCCCATGTGCAGAAGTTCTTGCACCCATGCACTATGTTTAAAAAAGAAGAAAGGAGTTGAGCATGTTTCTGCACATCTATTTTCATGTGAGAGAAACAGCAGTTCTGCTGACAAATTTGCTGAAGAAAAAAGGATTCATAAAATAATCTGCTCTTAAAATCAGTATAACCAATAGAGGTATAGAATAAAAGACAGTTTGGAAAAAAATCTGTAGTTTAGCTTCTACCTATCAACAGTTAATATTACACAATACTCCATGAGCCATCTCCATGACAACTGAGCAAATGTGCTGTTGAAGACTGTGAGATGTGGTTGATAGCTCTGGGAAAAGTTAGTAAGTGGGCTTTTTTTTTCCTTTTTGGTCAAACTATGCTACACTATTGCTACAACTTATAGCCTGTTAAAAAAAAACTCGATTACATATCATCATCCAGGATGTTGTGGGTCTTTCCTGGAAAATAATCCTCTGGTGAACAGGAAGTGATGGTTTTTATGCTTCTGGTTTGAAAAACTGCATAGTTAGTAAAAACAGCAGAAGCCACTAGACAAGCAAAACAAACATATAGGATTAGTTATTGTTGTCTTCTATATTTGGATGTTTGTATGTAGGTATGTAGGTGAGTATACACACTATATATACAATATCCATCATAGAGTGTTTATACCCAGATGTGTACAATGGATATGCTTGTTATATATAAATGTATATGACTGTAGGTTTATATATGTGGGACTAGGTATATATGTTTACGTGTATGCATTTTTGTTCCTTATTAAATTTGGAAAAACTTTGTGGTTTTTCAGATTATCACAATAAAAAAAAAAAATGTCCCAAAATTACAAGGCTCTAATAACATTGTTTTCTCTTAATAATCATGATACGTCAACCAAAAAAAAACTTTTCTAATTTCTTTTTTGCAATTTCTTACAACTCAAATGTTTTGTGCTATTTGATTGAAAAAAAAAAACATGTGCTTATGTCAATATAATTAATATCATCCTCTCAGGGAAATCCTTGAAACATGAAAATGAATTATGAAAAGTTGCAGGGGCCTGGGCCATTACGTATAACATGTTATTTCTCCTTTCTTCTCTTAGCATATATAGAGAAGAATAATCTAAACTCTCTCTTTGAGTGAATACATTTTTTTTTTTTCCCAGTAAAATAAAAAAAAAATAAGCATCCTATATCAGGATTTAGTCTTCACTGGTAAAGGGACAAAATAATGTTTTATTGATTTAAAAGGAGAAAAACAGGTTTTCTCGAACACTTGATCCATCCTAAAAATTGATTGAGTTGTCTAAATCGCTGTCTGTTCATTTTATGTGCTGTGGAACTTGGGGCTCGGCGTTCTCCCATCAGGGTATATTTGTAGCTACAACACAATATTCAAAAGCCTTTGTCCCTCATCCTATTGCTGTGATCTGCGTCTCAGGGCTTGTGGACAAAAGGTGTCAAACGGAGCGTTGGACTTGGCCTGCCATGTCCTCCTGAGGCTGCTCCTAATCCTATTACTGCGGGCTGTGGAGGAGTATGGATCCTGTCCCTTCATCCCAGAAACTATTAAAGTCTGAGGGGGCCCTGTGTGTTTACTCTCTGTATGTGTGCGTGTCTGTGTGTGTGTTCTTGTGTGTGTAATTGCATTGTAAGCGACTTCTTATCCACGTTGTCATAATGTGTTATCCACTGATGCGGCTCAAGGTTTGCCGTCTTTTTCAGTTTGTTACGGGGCAGGTGGACATTTTAATCTCGCTCTTCACTGCTGCCATATTTCAACCCAGCTGAGACGCTTGATGTGATGAAGCTTCACCGTAGATCATTTAATTTGGAGGGTATTTGATGCTGTTATGGGAAGAAAAGATTTTGTATGTAGAGTTGGAATGTCTCACAGCAATAGTACGTAAAACAAGCACAGTATCCTCCAGAAAATGACAAATGATAAGTCTTTTTGTGGATGTAATTTCTTTGAGACGTTCGGACAATTCGGCTGGAATCTGAGAAGTTTAAGTGACATTGCGTTGATTATGGTGTATGTTACACAACCTTTAAAGCGGCTTTAATCAATATTTTTCATAATAACGATATATCAAATGACAGTGTGTAATGTGTTGTGTGTGGCTGTAGTGATGAACCACAGAGAATTACCAGCCACTCTGCAGCTCCCCTCGGCTTTATAGAATTTTATAACAAGTTTCAGCCCGTTGTTTAGCTGTCTGGCTGCAACTTCACTATTTGGTACTTTACTGTCTCTCATAGCGTCGTTTTCAGCCACAGTGGGCAGCTGTTTTTCAGAGAAAAAAGCTCTAAAAAGCCACTGTACACTACCTGCTCAGCACCAAATGACAAACAGATACAGTTAGCTGTAGACAAGCTGGTGAACATAGTGGAGCATTTAGCAACTAAAGGGCCAGATATTTCCCTCAGGAGTTGGTAGAGAGCAAAAACAGAGCTAAAAGAGAGTGAATATTGGACTTACACTCACCAGGTGGACAGAAACACGACTCCAAATGAATGATAATGTTGCTAAGTAACTGCTGGATGTGGAAATAAGCAACGGTTTGCTAACAAGTGTCAGTGTAAAAGGTGATAATATGTAAATGTTGTGTTCACTACTTGTTTCCACTGCCCCCAAGTGGCCAAAAAAATCAGTTAATGCATGCAGGGTTAAGGATGTAACATTTCATTGTATAGTATAAGCATATCTTATCATATCATTTTGTATCGAAACGTTACATAACATATCCCATCCTGTCATATTATACTGTATCATAGCATAGCGCGTTGTATCAACTGAACAATTTAAACACTTTTTGTACAAAAACAGTGTTTGCTAAAGTAATAGTTGGTCTCAAGTCTTAAATAGTTTACCTTCATGAAGATTAATGTCAAATCAAATTAAAAGTGGAAACATAAAGCAGATAGATTCTCGTGTGCATTATTTAGCTATTGTTTTAAAAATATATTAAATAGTAACACTGCTGTGACATATCAAGTCAAACCTTGAATTTTGTTCATCTTTACACCTCATCAGCCCCTCATGATTATCTCCCAGGAATCTAATCAGCTCCATCAGTGAAGATAAACTCGTGATGTTTTGGAGAAAAGCTAGTTAAGAACTGATGAATTGGGGAATGTAGGGCGAAGTTAGATATCATCATAAGAGCTGAGTGGGACAGCACAACTAAAACCTGTGTAATCAATCTATGAAGACGTGTAGATCAGATAACAAACTAATATCTCATACTCTCTATTTCCTCTTATATGTTTTGAATTAAGATTTTTCCATCAACATTTTAATGTTTCATAGATTCTTACCCAAAGTGAGTTTGTGAAGATAGGAGTGTAACAATTAAATCCAGCAGTAATTTGATTTGATTTTGACTCGGTGCATCATCAAATCTATAACAGCGCTATCAATGGAAATTGTAAAAGAATAACTGATTCAGGCAATAATACATAAACACATGCAACCCTTAGGCTGAGACACTATTCAAAGAAAGCAAAAACTCTCATTTTTTAATATAAATTCTGCCAATGAAACAGGACTTCTACAGTAATTAGTAGGTAGCGGTTCAATAAAGAAACACCTTAATCTGATATTGATCAATTGTGATCACATTTTCAAACTTTTCAAATTCCTGATGGTGGCTTTTCTGTATCTAATCACTGCATTATGATACATAAGTGATTTTTTTTTTTTTACAGCCCTAACTAAATTGAAAGATGACAATGTTCAAAGCGGTACCAAGACAGCAGGTGAAACAAGATGCATTAAAGAGAAGTTTCAGATAAAAAAATATAAAATGTAGGAAGATTTAGAAATAGTGTTTTCCCATGTTGAGCGAAATATTGATTCATTATCCCCCTTCAGTCTTTCTTATTGTCTGTGAGCAGTTTTGAGCTCAAAACGACCGGAATGAAATCTCGTCCAATGGCCTTTTGTTTTCTCTGGGTATCACTTATCTGACTAAAGTGCAGACCGTGGCCACACAGACCGACACACACGCACATGCAGCAGTCCACATCCTCTCAATAGTCGCATTTGCGTGTACATTGACCAGAGTCAATTGGCTGTCAAATGCTATGCGCGATTAGACACCAGTGGGTATAAGGCCTAATGCAGGGGAGCCTCGAAAAGCCTGGACGTTGTGGGGCCCCCACTCTGTGAGCCCCATGGCCCTTCTCACTCCCCTTCACCCTCTACAACCCCCCCCCACCCCCCCACCCCCCTCCCTTTTTCATCTCACCGCCCCAGTTCAATGTTAATGTCCAGTGGTGTCCACTCCTCGGACGTCTCCCTCCCGCGCAAAAACCCAGAGAAGAAAGGGCGAAAAAGAGAAAGAAAACCAAATCTTCCCTCCTTCTTTTCTCACCCTGGCCTCCTCTTGTGTGCTGTCCAGCTGGCTGTGACCCTTGACCCCCTGACCCTCACTCCTGACCCTTGGACCCGTTCCCACGCCACGCCTTTTTGTGTCCACCTCGCCATGGCAACACCTTGGTCACTGCTGCTGCCACGGTAACAGATGGACAGGGGCCTGGAAATAACTTCATTCAGCCCCGCCCGGAGGGGTGAGCACCATGGACAATCTGCCCTAACCCCCCCCCCCCCCCCTCTTCCTCCTCCCCTCCCTGTCTCACACACATACACATACTTGGACACACACACACACACACACACACACACACACACAGCGCCCCCAACCCAACTTTGACACCTCCTGTGCTACATTCTAACACCCCAATCCCCTCGGATCCATTCCCTCAGCAGGGGCCTCTGGGTATCAGGGCCTGATAGAGTCATTAACACAGAGATCCCAGATTCACCCTGGCATGTACACGGGAAATACATGGGAATAAGAATAAGTTGCTGTTGTTGGTGCATAAAAATGCATAAGAAGACACCCCAAAGTCACCCACATATCCCATTTCACACTGCTGGTATTTATAGTTCGGGGCGTAGGAGCACTAACTTCATCGCCGTGCTGTAATTATCTCTCTGCTTCTTTTATTAGCCCTATTGTTTTCTCACATCCGTCGATGAGAAAAGGGGCTGGGGGGAGAGTTGTAAAGACACAGAGCTGAGCAGCGGGGGATCTGTTTGCTAACTCAGAGACAAACGACAAACTGAATAGCATCGCGGAGGAGCTCAATAAGGTGCAGCAGGAAAATGAACTGCAACAGTTTTGGTGCTAATCAGTAACTAACCTCTAAACAAGGTTGTGTGTGTTTTGTCCCCTTCTTTAGGGAACACCTCTCGGACAGAGACTGTGAATAGATTAAAGGGGGATAGTGTAATTACTTGTGCTGAATGGGGCCCACACGGTGCAGAGGAAGAGAGGGTTTACACTGTCGAAACTTTGTCTTTGTAAAGAAGGCTCTGATCCTCTGGGTCTCATCTTGCACTCCTGCCGAGAGCAAACAAACAAATAAACAAACAAAATGGCGACCACTGACACAACTGAGGGCCTCCCATCTAACGGTTATTAAGATGGTCTTCAACTTTCTTTGGTGATTGCACAAAAAAAAAGGAGTTCAACTTTTTTGTTTTTCCATTCATGAAAAGACCACTTCATCCTTTAATTTTATTAAGGTTTCAGGAAAATGTTGACTTGAAATGCATTAAATGGGTGTGTGTTTGTTTTCCGTTAGACCAAGTTAGCCAACTAGGGAGCAGGTGGGGGGGGGGGGGGGGGGACCACAGGCAACCGCCAAAAAGCTGACCATATAGGAAAAATCACACAAACGAAGCCACTTATTCAATTTTTGGGATTTTGAATCCCCCTTCCATTCCTGCATGCATCTGCATCCCACTATCTTTCCCTCTAGTTTCACTCCCCCCCTCTGTCCCCCCTCCTCACCCATCCCTCCCCTCCTCTCTCCAACACCCCCTCATCCAACCCTGCCACCCCCCTCCTTCTCTCCTCCCTCCCCTCTGCCTCTCGCCCAGTTCATTGTACCAAAGGAGATTTTCTCCATTGAGGCCCAGTCTCTTAGGTAACCCCAGCGCTGCATGAAATGAGGAGAGGGAGAGAGGGAGAGACATGGAATGAGTGAAAGAGAGAGAGAGAGAGAGAGCGAGAGAGAGAGAGAGAGAGAGAGAGAGAGGGCGGGGAAATTGAGAGTGAGAGAGGGCGAAGGAAATGTAAAGGCGGAGGGAGGGCCGGACAGAAAGGGTTGAAGAAGGAGAGGGAGAAGGACGCAGGATCAGAGGAGGCAGAGGCGGAGAGAGTGAAAGATGGAGAAGAAGGACAAGTGCGGTCAGACGTCGACAGCGATGCAGCTAAAACTCGACCCAGAACTGAGGGAGGAAGACAGAGAGGCGAGGATGTCTGTCGAACATGTAAGGATGAGTCCTCTGTGGCTGAGAGGGACTTTATCACATGCTTTTTGCAATTATTCTCGTTTCCAGGTTTTAGGCCCCAAAGGGTCCAAACACTGGGCTCTAATGCGCTTTTGTCTTTTTCTTGTTTTTTTTTTTTTCTTTGAGCTGTTATTAATTGATGTAAATTTAGGCATTACACCTTTATTTCACTTTTGAACAGGACAAGTCTTTTTGAAATGGGGTTTAGTAGCTTATGAGGTAGCAGTACCTGAAGAGACCGGATGAGTTCAGGCCTTCAGGCCTCTTTTAAGACAAGCGTGATCACAGCCAGTTAAGAAGGTGAAATAAGATGATCTGCTTTGGAGTTTTTGTCAGGAAAATGGTGCATAACACTTTTGTTTGAATATATATTATAGGATTCACGTTTTTTATACAGGTACTAGCAAACTTTATTGCAAAGTTTATTCATCACTGGAAAAAAGTTTAAACCTTTATGTCTCATTGACATTATTGGTTCTTTTTTTACTTAAAATTAATTATTTAATCATTTAATTTGTCATTTAAAGCATCTTTGAGTATCAAATGAGTGTTAAATGTTTTTTTTTATGACAGAAAGTAATTTCTATGAGAAAATTCAAATTTTTCTCAGTTTACTAATTTTTGAATATATACATACACTTGTAATTTTAGAATTTAAATGACATTTGGGGGTTTTTTTTCTTTTCATTTGTTAAACTGTGTGGTGGATTTTCTGGCTCTGTGACTTAACTGTAAACTGTTCTGAACAGAGACTTTAACTGTAGGGAAAGGACTCTCTGAAACGCTGCCATCCTTTGTGGCCATGCTGCTCTGCACCTCAATGGTGGGCACAGCACATGGGGTTCCCATGAATAGGCCAGGCCTCACCAAAGACCACATCATTTGGATAAAGACGGGCTCCCACAGAAAGAGAAAACGCCTCACAGAGCGAATCAGATAAAGAGAAAATTTTGCGTACGGCAAATCAGATTAGGGCGAGTCAGAGCTTTACTTTTTCGTTTTCAGGTTTTTTTCTACTCCCCCCCCCCCACCCTCCGCCCTCCTGCCTCCAACTCAGTTAAATTTACTACCACTGCTGCTCATGTGTCTGATAATAATGCGCTCTACTGCTGCGCTGAGTTATCATCTCAGGCTTTTGTCTTCTTTGATCTGTGTGACAGTTGGGGGACCCACTTCTTCTTTTGTACGAGGTCACATCGCCGGCTCCTTTTGGACAGACCTGCCCCCGGGTGGTGACCCCTTCGTTCATCATGGTGTCACCCACACAGAGGACAAGCATGAGTTAGAGCTCTCTCACTCTCTCTCTCTTCTCCTCTTTCTTTCTCTTTGCCTTCCCGCTCACTCTTCTGTTCTATTCTGATCATCCTTTCCTTCTTGTCCATCCATAAGCGCTGACCTGAGGCGAACTGGGGGTCAAACACCATTATGAAACCGAGCTTCAGCAAGTGGAGGAAGTGATTATTGTGTGGAAACTCACCATTCGCCCACTGACTTTATTGAATTGAGGCTGAATTGACCTCAGCAACCAGCGAACCAGGCAATCCTCCCAATCGTGCAAGTATGTGTGAGTGTATGAACATATGGATGACCAAGAGAAGCATGGAGGTCTGGAGCTGATTGTCCAAACGCAATTCTTGCGTCTGCCTTGGTGAAACCAGGAGTTGTGGATGGACATCACGCCCCTGACCTCTGCAAATCACCGAGGGATGGACCAACATGGACGGGATAAAACTGAGTGCCTTTGTGGATAGATGAGTGAGAGACTCTGAAAGAGGGAAAGAGAGAGAGAGATATTTAATGAGATAGATTGTGTGCGAGGAAAGATTTGTATCTAAGTAGTTCTTTGAAAATCCACAGACAAAGCCAATTTAGTCAGTTCTTGTGGCAGTTGTGCTTGTTATACCATGCGCCTGTTTTTAGACATTTTATACTTATATTTTACATTTATTGTGGCTTAAACACAAGCACTGCAGGTGTCATCTGCTCAGATCTGTTCTTATGTACTAACTCACACAAACGATGCTGTCACTGTTGTGTAAGTTTCTTTATTTTCACAGAGAAAACAGTACTTTAAGGTGTTAGAATAGTTGTCAGTTTCATTGTTTTATTATTACTCATCAGGAGAACCTGAAACTGAGATCCTGTGCGACCAAATGGATGGAGACATGACTTCACCACCATCTTGACTGTCCTCTTCACATTTAACTGTATGTTCACTGCTGAATATCAGGAGGAAACAACAAGATCGCTGGAGTCTGATCAAAAGGTATTTCTCAACATTTTTACATCACATCCCATTTCATTTACATTCTTTTTACTTGCATTTTCCCCATGATTGCCAAGATTACTATTAACATGACTTTAAAAGTTTGTTAGCATATGTAATCTTGTTAAGAAGCTTACTTCTGTGTTTGACAGTCTTGAAAATGCATGTTTTGATCATAGACTATTACAATGACAGTGATAGTAAAATATTTTTGTTTTTCTGTCATCTACAGTAGTTGTCATTCAGTTTTCTGAAGAACATGAAGCGGCAGTAGAGGATCAAAGTGAAATCACCTGGTGGCTCCTGACCTGCAAGGATCCAAAGTGGACTGAGGTGGGTTTTTGGACTCTTTACAGACAAGGATGCATGCATAGAAGACACCTGCCTACACTGGTGACTTGACTTGAGTGTTTCAAGAAATTACAGTGTCTAGTATATCGACAAGTTCTGTGATTTGATTTGATTTTTTCATAGTGGGCTTAAGAAATGGTGTCAGTATTTTAATGTCTTTTTAACATTTTCTAATGTTTGTAATACATACATTTGAAAACTTTGTTGACCTTTTGAGTTACAGAATGATTTTTAGAGGACAGAAAGTTGCACATGCTTCTTCTATGGCTAGAGGGGACGTGGTAGAATGTTTTCAAAAATTATAAGAACTGGAAACATTGAAAACTTTCTTATTTACTGTGTTAAGTTGATGCTGATGCAGTCCAAAGATTTCCTGCTATTGCTACTTCACATTAAAACCTTCTAACTGGTGTACCACTTTGTGGCTTTTATCATGAAGCATGTGCAGGAAATGCAAAACTGACTGCACTATTGGACAGTAAATATTGGTCTACAAATGTTTTCTGCTGTTTGGTCAGCAGATCAGATTTATATATTGCAAAGCGAGATGGGTAAAAGAGGAAACAGCCACAGAGAGCCTGCAGCTCTTCATCTACCGGCTCAGAAGAAGGCCGTTAGATATCTGTAAACATGGTATGCACAATGTAAATAAGTAAATATGTTTGTTCCTGTTTAACAGTTAACAATAAATAATTGTCACCCAAAGAGTTGGCTCTGTACTCATTTATTGAAATATAAATGTGGTTTAAAAGTTTACAGCATTACATTAATAACTGTAATCTAATTTACTGAAAAATGTCTGGTGCTGTAATCCAATACACAGTAACATAAAATTACTATATTTTATTTGACAGTTATGTGCAGCTACTGCTGTAGATACAGTAGAAAATTACTGTGTTTGACTTTACAGTTACAATTTCCTTACTGTGATTTAATGTACAGTATCATTAAACTACTATGTTTCATTTTACAGTTACAACATTGCTACTCTAAATATAAACACAGTGAATTTACTGTAAATTACTTTTAAAGTAAGTTACTTGTCAATTGCTGCCAGTTAGTTACTGTAAAAATCACAGTAAGTTTCTTACAGTGTAAATGTAAATCCTGTAAGAAACTCTCTTGACATTTTTGGAGGTCAGCTCAACTATTCCCAAACATTGCCCAAATAGAATAGTTACTTTAGCTAGAAAAAGATAAAAAAGCTTTTTCTTAAAAGCTATAAAAGCTTTTTCTTCAGGACAATTGATTTGTGCATTGAGAAGCTGATACAGTTTTCCTTCAACAGGCCGGTTATGGTTTACAAGACAGGCTGGTTCATGATTTTTTATCATCATTGGTCTGAAGTCTGAAGTGTAATGGAACTAAATGGAGATGGCAAATGGATAGCAGCCAAAACAAAAGAAGTGAGGAGGAAGTGAATTAATTTATTTGGCATTTCACACTCAACTAATACAAGTTAGCCTTTGTCAAATCTTCAAACAGAACAAATGTTCAAGAAGACAAACTCTCTCTTTCACACACATATAAAAATGGGCTTTTCTAGGTTTCAACAGGTTGCAGGTTATGAAATTTACTTGAAACATAAATATTCATGTAAACTTTCCTGAAAAGAAATGAACAAATAACCGAACAGCCAATAGCATTTTTTTTTTTAAACTTTTTCTTTTTCCATCTCTGCTCAGGTGCAAAGCCTAACACTCATACAGGCCTGGATCTGCAGATCAGGGGGTGTCCCATTCTGGGAGGGGGAGGTGGGGGGGGGGGGGGGGTTAGAGTCTGTCTGTGGAGCAGAAAGGGCTGAATAGCTCTCACCGTGTTAAGTACAGTTGAATGTGTCCGGTTCGCACTTCAACACAGTCTAGAGAGGGTCTTGCTAAATTTCACTGGAAGCGGTGTGAGTGACAGAAAAGGAGAATGAATGAGAGGAGGGAGTGTGTGTGTGTGTGTGTGTGTGTGTGTGTGTGTGTGTGTGTGTGTGTGTGTGTGTGTGTGTGTGTGTGTGTACTCAGTCTCTCTGTGTTTGCCCCTGTGAATTTGCCTCTGTGTGTGTTTTCCTATGTTTGACAAAGTTCATGGGGGCCAGACCTGGAGAAAGAAAAGGGAAAATGAGAGAAAGTAAAGGATTTGAATGGGGCGGAGAGAGAGAGAGAGAGAGAGAGAGAGAGGGAGAGAGGGAGAGAGGGAGAGATGGTGAACAGGATGAAAAAGAAGGCAAAGATCTGACAGAGAGAGAGAGAGAGAGAGGAGGAGGAGGACAAGAGGACATTTTTGGAGGGAAAAGAAGACCAGGCACCTTGAAATCTGTGTGGCGAGATAGTCCGCTGCTTCACAGCACGAGTGGCGCAAATTGGTGAGATTTATACATTGAAGCTGCAGGAAGCGACAACTCGGTGTGGGAAATATAGAGAAAGAGAAAGAAAGGGAGGGAGAGAGAGTGGGAGAGAGAGGGTGGGAGGGAGATCAAGAGCGAGGCTGCATTAATATGCTAATGGCCTGAGTGAATGCACAACAGGCCCACTGACCAGGCTAATCACTGGTGGACACACACTGCGGCTAATCCCTCACGCAGCTCACACACACACACACACACACACACACATATGCAGGCACACATGCACATACAGTGCAGTGAAATGAAACAGTGAATATGAGGTTAAACTGCTGAATTTCAGGTTTCATTTGAGGATGTTCACATCCACAATGGCTGAACAATGTAGGAATTATGAACCACATTTCACAATAGACCCTCAATTATATGGCAACACATCAAGACAATGATCCCAAACATGCAGACAAAACATCCACAGTGTTTTTATGGACAAACCATAAACAACATTACAACACGAAGTCATTATTCTTAACTTAATAAGTCAGCCACTTGATTTTAATAAATTAATTATGCATTTAACTGTTAAAAAACAGATTGAAAAATCCCCGAAAATAAGCAGAAAGTGAAGATGGCTGCTACGAAGGCTACAAAGAGAACATCAGCAGGGAAAATATCAAGTAGTTTAGTTAAGTTTGTGTTAACTCATTATATTAATTTTGTCTCCCTAAAATTTGTATGACTATGAATAAAAAGAGGTGGAATTCCCAAACTGTTTGTCTAAATGTAAATGCCATCAAATCAATTAAAAATACATTGTGCTGAAGTAAAGAGCCAAAACAACTGAAAACATTTTGTCAGACTTCAACTACTGGAATATATTTGAGACTCGAAGAAACAGAAACAGAAATAGGAAATTGATGATGAGGAAAATAATCCAAAAAATGAACAACCCTTGCATGCAGGTTCTCCAACTGTTGCTTTCCTGTATGCCATATATATTCTGTAATGTGTGTGTAATTATTGATATTACGTTGTCATATTATAGGTAAAATAATGAAGATGCAAATGCAATATAATATATATAAAATAATAAAAACGATCAACTTTTAAACCCAGTTTTTAGTGTTTTTAGCAATGTTCCTTCCTCTAATTGACACTGTAAAAGACCTGTTAAAGAGTTAAACCTGCAGAGCTGTTTCTGTGATAATGAAAACAAAATGCTCTTAAAGTCCTTGTGTTTGAGGATGAAAATGCATCATGAATTACAAACACCAATAAGTAAGTGCAATAAGTGTTGTTGTGTTTCATTAATATCAAAGTTGCTAACGTTTTCTGTCATTGTGTGTGTAATTTATATGACTTAAATAAATAAAGGGATACATTCAACCTGCCATTGTTAACATTCACCCCCTACAGATCAATATCAGCCAAACCACAGCATCAATCCATGCTTTTAACTTCAACAATGATGCAACTTTGGTGAAAATGACCAATCTCTGCAGTTTATTTAGTTTATTAAATGAATGGAAAACAAAGGCTGCCTGGAATGCAGGAAAAATCTATTCTGAAGTGTAAACTACAGAAATAGTTGGCAGTGTGTAAAGTAAAACACCTTTAATGAAACACTTATGTTGTTATTTAGATTTTGTTTAGAGTTTGGCATTTATACCAAAAAAATCCTGCACAATTAGGTTCCATGAGTTTTGTGTGATGCCATTATCACCCTCTTGAAAAAGGGAAAAAGGGAGTTTTTTCTCGCCAAGTTGCTTGCTCATGGGGGGATGTTGGGTCTCTGTAAATAATATTATATAGAGTACAGTCTAAACCTGCTCTATATGAAACATACCCTGAGATAACTTCTGTTATGATCTATATAAATGAAACTGACTTGACCTGACGTGACCGTTGAGGATGGTGAAGCATAAAAAAGAAACATTCTGGACACTCAGTTTTTTGTTTTTGAACACAGAAACACAGATATCATTGCTATTATCATTATTATTTACAAACAGAAGAACACACTCCATATGTAATGAGTGTAAAAGTGAAATTCAGAGGGGAAAGCAAACAGGGAGTTACATCATCTTGTATTTGACGTAATATTTTTGTTCTAAAGATGCAGATATTAAAAATTAATGTAGAGCTATAATAAGAACTGAAAAAATTAACCATTTAAACTTTTAATGACAAAGATACAAACATCTTTATCAGCCACAGTGAGAATAAACTGCTGACTCATGAAGGATACAAATCCTGACTGTCCCTTAACAACGGTTAACGAGAAAGCTTTAATTAACTTGAGACTGTTTGAATTATTAATGTGTGTATCAGCTGGTGAAGAGAGATGCAAAACAGAATCCATTATATTGTTATATTCTTGAATATTACCGTTATGCTCATTAGTGATGAGTAAACATTACAATTCTTACCTCTCCACAGTCTCAGTCGAACCTTCCTGTTAAATAAAAAGTGAAGCAATTAGTGCTGCAACGATTATTGCACAATTATTTCCATTACTGATGCCAATTATTTTCCCAATTAATTGATGCAACAATTACTTTAATTATCGATTAACCTTATGATGATTTTTTTTGATTAATTGATTAATCGGTTTGGTCTATAAAACATCCAAACAGTGAAAAACGTCCATCACAATTTCCTAGAGTTTATGATGACATCATCAGTCCAAAATCAAGAGATATTCCATTTTCCGTAATGTAAGACGAGGACAGGCAACAAATTCTCAAATTTGATAACTTCAAACCATTAAATTTTGGCATTTTTGCTTAAAAAAGACAAACATTTAATCGATTATCAAAATAGTTGTCAATTAATTTTCTGTGGATCGACTAATCGATTAATTGTTGCAACTGATTAATTGTTTTGTCTGTAAAATGTCAGGAAAATGGCAGGTATAATGTAGAGCCCAAGGTGTTAAAATATCTTGTTTTGTCTAATAAACAGTCCAAAGCCAAAATATATTCATGTCATGTGTATGACACCTAAATGTTTGAACTCTTCCCATTTTAGAAGCCGCCACCACTAAATGTTTGGTATTTTTCCTTCAAAAATAACTAAAACAATTATTCAAACATCACAATAGTTGACGATTCATTTTCTGTCGATTAACTAATAGATTAATCAACTAATTGTTGCAGCTCTAGAAGCAATAAAATCCAAACAAAAAGATTTTAAATAGACAAAAGAGTTTGAACATCCAACTTTCCCTGTCAGGACATCTGATAGCAAGAAGGGTGACATGAACATATTCTTGAGTCTGATATTTGCTCTTATGACTCATGAATATTGTGACGCCATTTCTAACCACCACAAAATGTACACAGTTGAGCATCTGTACGTTTATGTAGCTCATCTATGTTAATATATTTTTGTGTGTTCTTATTTTTGTGCAGATACTTCTCAGGGCGATGCTGCATCATAAATACAATTATCAAAAAAAGATAAACTACAACTTCAGGTGTCAGACACTGATGGGCTGCTTAACAAGATACAATAGGAAAAGATCAGATCATATTTTTGTGAATTCAAATAATCTAATTGAATTTATCGGTCTAAATGTTGCCAGAATACTTGTAATGTGGCTGCAGAGGACATGCATTCAGGATATTAATTAAATTTTTTAGATAAATTAGCTGTGCTCCAACATCAACAGTGTTTAAATGCAGACTGAAAATGTTCCTTTTTTTTGTGCATTTGATTATTTTATTATGTTTGAAGTTTCTGATTGTTCTACGTGGCTACTTGACTGTGTTTGCAAGTGTATGTATGTATATGTACAAATATATATGTGCATATGTTGTATATACTGTATGTACATATTAGGGATGTGCAGAGGGCTTAGTATTTGTATTTGTATCTGTATTTGTTGAGGCAGCAAAATTATTTGCATTTGTATTTGTATTCAAATAAAAGTGTAAAGAGGCTTAAAAATCCTGTTTTTGTTTTTATTACACTTTTAATTTTAGAAAATGAAAGTGTTACAATAAGTGTTCATGAATAAACTACCTTACAAAGGAGATCCCCACATCGGGTCTCCAACTGGAGTCTCCCAGATCATAAACGACTGCGCTGACTAAACTTTACTCATCACCTCACTGAAGACAGACCTCTACCTATTTATACACCCATAACACAGAGACAGCACAGCAGGTTATGGAGAGTCGCTTGGGAGCACATGTGTCAGTAGCTCCGTTTTATCTTTCGAGAACACCCCCAACTCCGGGAGTGACGTCCAAATTAGGAAATGTGCATCATGTAGCAGGTGGATGTGACTCCCCTCGTTGAGACCTGCTAATAGACGTAACAGCTGAGCAGAGGAGAGAGACTGAGATAGTGATGTAACCGACCTGCGCGCTGGTATTTGAGATGGGATTTTTTCTTCCCGAAAACAAATAATTTTTAAAATATTTGTATGAAACAAATATTTGTAAAAAAAAAAAAAAAACACTATTTGTGCTTTGCTGAATAATTTGTATATAGGCACTCCCCTAGTGCATTTATGTATCAGGGCTGAAAATAACAATTATTTTCATTAATGATTAATTTGTCGATTATGTTCCTGATAAATCGATTAGTTGTTTGGTCTATAAGATGACGTCCTCAGATGTCTTGTTGTGTCACAATCAACAGTCCACAACTCAAACATATTCAGTTTACTGTCATAAGAACCAGGAAATATTCACATTAAGAAGTTGGAATCAGAGAATTGTGACTTTGTTTTCTTAAAAAAATGGTTCAAAACCATTAATCAATTATGAAAATAGTGATTAATTTAATAGATGGCAACTAATTGATTAATTGACTAACTGTCGCAACTCTAATATGTATACTTGAGTGTGTGTGTTCTGTTTTTTTTAATGTGAAGCACATTGAATCTGTAGATGCAGAGTAGGGGTTTCTGGCACAACTTCACCTACTTCCAAGGTGCACAGAGAAGAGAAAGACGTCTAAAGAGATCAAACTCCAGCAACACTTGTAGTATAAAGAACAACTTTCAGCTTGTGGCCTTCATCAAGGTCATCATAAAACACATTACAGACTACATTTAAATAGAGTACGTTAGGTATGAAAGGTAAAAAAATATATATATAAGACAACCAATTATGTCCCGAACAGCAAGTTCACAACTAAACCTCTTCAAGGCAACATTAAGTGTGGAGCCTGTATAAATTGCCAATATACCAAAAACCATCCTACCAATGGAAAGACAATTAACATTAAGGACTTTATTACCTGTAAAACAAAAAATGTTGTCTATATGATACAGTGTCCATGTGGTAACATATATATACAGGTGAGACATCTCGTTCCCTTAAAGAACGTATCACTGAACACAGAAGCTCCATTAAGAGTAATGATGTACCCAGCCCTGTCGCACATTTCATCTCTATTTTTCATAAGCATAGAAGTGATTAAGTCCAGCCAAAAAGGTGGTAATATCAGTTTTCTCAGGAAAAAGAGAAAAGCATTTTGGATTTTCTATTTCCAGAGTTTATCTCCGGGGGACATGAATGAGGATTTCTCAGTTCATGAGTTTCTGTAGTGGTTCTTAAATACCTCTCATTTATGTGGTTTTGTAGTGGTTTTTATAATGTATTATTTTATATTGTTGTATGATGTATCTTTGTGCTCTTTCTATACACAGCATTTTATAAAGCTTTTTATTTATACTATTACTATTATTACTATTCTAATCAAAGTGTTTTTAATGTATGTCATATCAAATAGGCACATTTTTGGATTAACACGTCTTCTGTACAAACCCAAGTACCACCCTTTAGTTTCACTTTTTCAGTTAATGGACCAAATATGATGTCACCCATGTCCCTCCTCGGACACTCCCCTTGCCTCTCTGTTAATCTGGGACAACGATTGGCCTGAAGCCACATGACCATATATCCAACCCATCTTTGTAAATGCCCCATTGGCTGATATGTGTCTGGATGTACATGACTGGTTGTCCTTTATAAAAAATTTTTTTTACCTTTTTTCATACCTAACTTACTCTATTTAAATGTTGTCTGTAATGTGTTTTAAGATGACCCTGATGAAGGCCACTCTTTAAGCATGTTGAATCTCAGTGTACTGAAATGTGCTATATGTGTAAATAAAATTTGCTTTGCTTTGGTTTAATTTGCATTCATCTTCTGGAATTAATTTATACTTGGTAAGAGACACAACACTGGCCATTTATATTAACAGTAAATAAATGGTAGATTTGTTATTTGACATGATGATTGCAAACAAGAAGAAAGAAATCAGGCTCTCACCTCTGCAGGTAAAGATTCCTCCTTAAGATTCCTTAATTGTTTCATCATCTTCTCCTTCTCACTCATTAAAAATTAAATATGCAAATATATTTCATTTCAAAAGTTTAACTGCTGGATAAAAGGTGTTTCCTACTTCACTGACAATTACATTCTGAGTGTATGTGCACTGGAGGCTTCAGGTTTCCACATCATATTTGTATAAGTTGCATACCAAACTAGTAATGATGTCACTTTTTCAGGTCTATCTTAAAACAGTCAGGTTCCCAAATGAATGTTGAAATAGTTTTTTTTTTTTGCTGTAATCATTCCCCCTGTTCATAATGGCAATTAGAAGATCCCTTCATAATGCACTTACAATGTAAGTGATGAGGGCCAAAATCATTTTGTGCAAAAATGTGCAAAAATCCAAATGAGTCAAATCAAGTAGATAATTTTCAACGTTACATTCTTTTTAGTGTAAATGTGTCAGATATCCACTTGATATGACTAACTCAGACTGCTGAAGCCTCATATAAGTTTCAGATAAACTTTTAAATACATTTTTGCACAAAATGACTGTGTGGACATACTGTGGATTTTGGCCCCCAACACTTACATTGAAAGCACATTTGAAGGGGATTTTTTAATAGCCAGTATGAACAGGAGGAACGATTACAGCGAGGAAAACCTCTTTCGGTATTCAAATGGGCACCTGACTGTTGATTTAAGACAGACTTGAAAAATTGTGAACCTGTCCTTTAAAATCAGATTTTCAATGAGCACAGAGAAATGTTCCACTTTTAGCAGATAAATGTGAAAAACATCCTTCCAGTGTCAAACTCTGCTCATACATCATTCTGCATATTGAAGCTCAGATATTCAACTGTAGGAACAAGACAAAAAAATATTTTATGAGTGAAGGGGGACTTTAAAAACTATTGACATAATTTATAAACAGAAGAAAATAGAAGAAGGAGAGATTATAGCCACATGATATGACACTGGTTTGTTTTCCAACTCAGCAGGTCCATCAATGCGCCAGACATCGTCACTGTGTGTGTCAGTGTCAATAACCTTTTGAGCATCTGACATACTGAGCTGAACTTGTCTTGACCTCCTGACCTCTTGCACTGGATGTGTCTCCCTCTCTCAGTGACATGACCACACGACCCTTCCCCTGCCCGAAGAAGCTAGTCTGTAGTGTCTGGTGCTGATTCGGGGCCAATGTGTAACTGTAAAAGAGAGCACTAAGCCAAATCCTCCACCATCATCATGTTTTCATCCTTGCAGGGGGAGGGAGGGTTGACTACGAGGCAAAGTGGGGGGAGAGACAGACACACACGGGGCCTAGTCGCCACATCTTTTCATGCGAAGAAGCTGTGCCGCTAAAACGTCAGTAATCCGTATTTATTTGCACTAAATATATAGTTATAACATTTAGCTAGGGCATGACTATGATAGTGTGAACGAGGCGGATGAACCAATAGCTAACTGATTTGTTCTTCGGGTCTCTCGCTTTCCTCAGATGCATTCATGCTAGCTAGCTTGCTACCTTAGGTGGCTAATCTTAGCTAGCTACGGCGCTTAGCTTGTTTTGCCAACTTACACCAGACAGGGCATAATTTGTAGAAAGTGTAACGTTAATGTGCTGCGTGCATTGCACATCGTATGAAAATACATAAAACGGTGTACTTTATGTCGGAGCAGGTTTGCTAGCGTGAACCAGTTAGCTTTAGGGCAGTGGGTTTACGAGCTATTTGACGGCTAACATTAAGCTAGCATGCAAAAGCGGTGGTTTGTTGTCATCTGTCTGGGCTCTCTCTATGGAATGGGGCGTTTAATTCACTGCTTTAAACCAATATATCACTGTCAGTATGTGGTTATCGATATAATGTTTCATATTCATTATATAACCGAGTATCTTTGCCCTTTACTGTATCAGGACGAGGCGAGCCTGGCATCAGCTGAACAGCTGGCTGCCTTGCAAAGTCCTCTTCAAATCTTATGCCAAAAATGCATCAAATACACAGATATTTCTATTGACAAGCAAACAGACAACTTATATACTTGTATGGGGCTGTGTGGTATAAATTATGATGCTGCATTTATGCGATAAACTTGTATATTTTGTGCCAAACCAGTATCTAATGCGGAGGTCTTTCTTGTGCTGGAATTTCAGACCCGTTTTTGGTTTCCCAAAACAACTCCGGCCCGGGCCTCAGTCCGCGGTCTAGAGTTTGATAGCGGGCTGTTTGAGACTGAAGCACGTCGGTGTGTAGCAGCCAGCCAGTCTCCGTGCCCCTACCACCATCATGGGAGACAGTAGAGGTGAGAAAATATTTCATTTTCAGAAGTTACAAGCAATGCAAAAATATGGATGTCTGGTAAACATTGCATCTCTATTGTATAATATTGATATTAGCCACAGATTTACAGATCTTACTTGCACATTTGTTGTCATGTCTGCTGTAAAATCAGGCCTGTGAAAGATTTGGTTTATGGTGAAGCAAAGACTTGTCCAGGATTTCTTAATGATCAAATATTTATGCTTTATAAGTGTGTTTAAATGAACTCTGACGCACTTGCAGAGCAAGCATTAGTTAACAAGCACTTTAAAAGTAGGTAGATAACAGCAACAAGCTCTAAATGACTTTTTTCCACAAAATGATACTATGCAGGAAAGTATTATATTATGTACATTTGAATGTATATATGTGATGACTGAATTCCTGTCAGCTGTGTTGACATGGAAATAAAGTATTGATTGATTGAGTTTATCTATAACTGCATGTCTTCCAGAGAGTTCAGCTGGTCTAAGTCACTCAGGGTCACTTGTCCAACTACCCAACAGATTGCTATAAAGAAAAGTGGGCTTATTTGTCTGAACAGTGTCTCTTTTTCAGCAGCACATTTGTGATGCACAGCAAGGAGTGTAATAGGTTTAAATGGTGCACCATAAAAAAAACAACGTCCATGTAGTTTCAAAACTAATTAAAACACTCATATCCATACTTAATTGAAAACACATTAACTTTTTGATGTTACTGTGTACTTAATATGACAGTATTAATGATGTATTCTTCTATAATGCTGCTGTGCTGTAATTAAGAATTAACTCTTTCACCTGTGTGTATGTACACTTTTATCTGAAACACGTAATGGTATCATGAGAGCATTGTATCACTGTGGCTGAACCTTTATTTCTACTCCGGTAAAGTGATGGTAAACCATGCCAATGTTGATGCCATACTCGTTAAGTTACACACTGTGCAGCTTGAAGTCATTATTCCTAACATATTTTTGACCAGATTGCATGTTGAAATATGTGACAATATCAGAAATTTATGGAGACGTGGGAAAAATATATGTAGATAAATACATAAATAATTGCGGGAGACAAGACGTCCTCAGTAATTGAAAGCATGACCCCTTGCATTTGTAGACTCTTTATCAAGTTGATATATTTACAAAATTGTTTGTTCATTAATGTATCTTCTCACTTTGGTTGTCTCCTGTCAGATTCCCGCAGCCCAGACAGCTCGTCTGTGTCCTCCCCTCCGTCAGGCCAGCGCTCACCCCCACTGGTTCCCTCAGCTGCAGCTTCCATGACCTCCCTGCCTCCCATCACCTCCGCCGGGGTCAACAGCCCCATCAGTAGCATCGGTTCCCCTTTCTCCGTCATCAGCTCTTCGCTGGGCTCACCCTGTCTACCCGGCACGCCGTCAGTAGGCTACGGCCCCATTAGCAGTCCGCAGGTAAGGGAGGACTGCTTTATTTCAGGGATTTTTTTCTGAACAGATTTTTGCTTTGTGATTACATGTTTTTATTCCAGTTTCAAGATTCAGTCACTGTGTAGGTTTTGTGTATGATTTGCGTCAGATTCCTACATGTATTTACTTTGCGTAGAAGAAGAAGAGTCATGAAATGCATCTAAAAAACCCTTCTTATAATCGTTGTGTTCTCCATCTCCTCTGTCTTCCTTTCAGATCAACTCGACAGTGTCCATGTCAGGGCTCCATGCAGTGAGCAGCTCAGATGATGTGAAACCTCCGCTGGGCTTGAAGCAGCTGTCGTCCCACAGCCCAGGGCCGATGCTTTCCCAGAAACGCCTTTGTTCCATCTGCGGAGACAGATCCTCTGGTGACAAGACACCTTAAATACACCTATTTTCTGTGCCTTTTGAGTTCGGCTTATACAGTGTAACAGTTGAAAAGTTGCTCCTTTTTTAAAAATTTTAGCCATGAAACAAATTGGCATACCTTTTTTTGTCTTTCTTTTTTGGGTCTCCTCCTCCCCCCTTTCCCCTCACCACCCAGGTAAGCACTATGGTGTCTACAGCTGCGAGGGCTGTAAAGGGTTCTTCAAGCGGACAGTGCGTAAAGACCTGACCTACACCTGTCGGGACAATAAAGACTGTATGGTGGATAAAAGACAAAGGAACCGCTGCCAGTACTGCCGCTACCAGAAGTGCCTGGCCATGGGCATGAAGAGAGAAGGTGAGCAACCATGTAACTTCATCAAACCCTTCTGTAAATCACTGGTTTTCAACCCCTTCTGCTCATCACCTCTAAAAATGAAGCCAGTGCTGACACCTCACACACAATTGAGGATGTTAATTCAGAGTGGTGCCTTTAGACAATGATGAATTGTTTGAAAAAAAGTAGGAGGCTTCAAGTAATGACTACATAGATGACAGAAAGTTCTTAAAAAATCTCATGGCCTCCATTAGCAGATGGAGTTTGGTCAGTGGTCATGGAGATGCCTCCACTTAGCAAACTCCATCCCTTAATGTCTGTGAAGACTTTCTGTCATCCGAGTCATGATAAGTCCAGGAGGAGCTGAGTCAAGGGAAACGTGACGTGTATTAAATTCTTGGAAGACGTTTTGCCTCCCACACAAAAGGTCCAGAACTTCAGAAGCCTTTGGGATGAGAGGTGAAGTGTCCGTAACACATGTCCAGTTGCCCATGACTCATTCCCTAATGAAAGCCACGAGATGTGAGTGAAAGCTAAGTGGAGTAAGTTGTCAAACTACTATTTCAAAGGTCAATAATGAACCTTTTAAGCTCATCTATGAACCTGAAAAAAGGTTATTTATCGGTAGCACAGAGGCTGTAGTGTGTCAGGGAAAGACAGACAAGTGTTTGATTCAGCTGAGCAGCATCGCTGTCATTATTTTGTGTCACACACTCCAGCTCAACTCCCAGATTTCACACAGTATTAGGGGTAAAAAAAAAAAAATGTAATATTTTCAAATCATTAAAATGTTAAAATGTTATATCGAACAAAGTTGATGTTGATTGATCAGAAAATTTCTGCAAGTCTCCTGTAACAACGGCATATTTGTTCTGCAAGTCTGTTGCTGCTAATAAAGAACCCACTATTTGTATTTATTAAAATAAAATTTTAAAAAAAGTTTAGCAAACTTCATGTGTTGACAAACTACTATTAATATATTCCCTGCTCCGGGGACGCATCCTTCAAAGTCCACATTTCAATGCGGGCGACATCATTATTGGTCATCAAAGGTCGTCTGAGGAATGGTAGCCTTACTGTGGCTGAAATTTGAAGACACAACTAGTGTATCCTTCCCTCAGTATCCTAAAATTCATGGTGTGTCTGTCACTTGTATCTAACAATTGATCACTACCATTCGATATTATCTCTGAATCTTTTTGCTGTTGATCGTTATCAAAAACCTTTATTACATCCACTGTGATTCAGGGTCTAAAAATA
Source organism: Thunnus thynnus (assembly GCF_963924715.1). NCBI lineage: Eukaryota > Metazoa > Chordata > Actinopteri > Scombriformes > Scombridae > Thunnus > Thunnus thynnus. Next base: position 6,670,520 of record NC_089531.1, read on the forward strand.
ATAAACCACGTAAAAGTCCAGTATATTTTATAGAAATTGTACAATGGTGCAACCTGGTGATCTTTGTCTAGTCATGTTTCTACCAGGTGTTTGTGTTTAGGTGGTCACCAGTCACAAATAGACCAGTGAAAAAGCCACTGCTATTAAACTGTAACATTGTTTACCCACCATGTTTGAAATTAAACATCAAACTCGAAAACTCATAACTACGTAGGCAACTCTTGCTCCGTCCAGTCATGAAAGTGCTTTACATTAAAAAGGAAACAGAAAACACATTTACAAATTAGGACTAAACTGTTTGCTGCTTCATACGAGTGTCTTAACGCTGAAAATCATGTGAGATCCAGTTTAAGTCAATCAGTCTGAGATAATCTGGTGCTAAATCTCTTTGAGTTTAGCAGTTTAGGTAAATTCAGGTAGATTAGATTAAGATTGAGTTCATCAGAACTTCACTATGCTAAATTTCATAATTCAGTTTGTGTGCGATTAGTCTCTGAGATGTGTGACTACTGTTGTTACTGTAACGTTTGCTGTAGTAACACAGTTCATGCAGATTAGTTTTTAGGAAAGGAGCATTTGATGCTTCTATCTGTGGCAGATACTTTCTGGGCTTTCAACCTGTAAACCTTCTGACTATAATTTTACCCATAAGATTAAATGAGATCTTGTAAGGATAGAAGGAAATGAGTCAGTGAATGATGAAGTCAGTGTTGATGTTTTTGCTGTGCGTTCTTTTTACGCAAGAGAGGTAGGGCTGTACCGAATCCCTCGAAGCTTCGTTCATCGCCGTTGTATTCGAACGGCGAAATCAGTATTTGAATATTTGTATATTTTTTTATTTTATTTTTTTTCCTCCGGCGGCGGTGGTCCAATAGGAAGAGGGGTGAGGGGAGCGAAGAGAAAGAGGGAGAGATGACGGAGGCATCCTCCTCCTCTCCGCCCCGTCACTTGTGCTGCCGGTGTTTTGTCGGTCTGCATCCAGCTCTCGCTGAAGCTGCTGCTCCTGGCGGGTCCTCATGCCACACGCCTGCTTCCCTGTTCTCACCGATGTGTCGCTGCTTACAACTGCAGCTGCCGCTTCAGCGCGAGCTGGACGCAGACCGACAAAACACCAGCAGCACAAGGGGACACCGAGGTGGCCGGCGAGGCAGAGAGGAGGAGGAGGAGGAGGAGGCACCTGCGCCGTGACTCCTTCTCCCCAGCTGCCTCTGTCGTCTCTCCCTCTCACTCTCTCTCTTCGCTCTCCTCACCCTTCGCTCCTATCAGACCACCGCAACCTTGAGCCCCCTGCCCTCGAATAATTGCTGCCGAAGCCCAAAAAAAAGGTATTCGGGACAGCCCTAAAGAGAGGTTTTATAATATCTCTGCAGTAGGGGATAGACAGAACGAGTACAGAGTGGTAGAGAGGGAGATGGGGGTGGGTAAGCCTTGTAAACACTAACCCCCTTTCCCCCTCTCTTCCTCTTTTTGTTTCCTCTCGTTCTCTCTCTCCCCCCTTCTCCCTCCTTCTGTAGTGGCCAAGATGAACGACAGATGTAAGGAGAAGAGGGAGGGAGGGGTGTGTGTCTGTGTCTGTATGAGTGAGCGAGAAGCAGAGAGAGAGAGAGAGAGAGAGAGAGAGATATTACATTGTATATCAGTGAGAAGGAGCTAGTCTGAAATGTTTTCCATAGTTTCTTGCCAGTGCTCAGAGGTGGACCAATGCCAGCCTTGAATTATTTCCCCATGTTTTTTTAACCTTTATGGATCCAGGGAAAGTTTGCTGAGTACGCACACTCTCTTTTAATCACCATCCTACCGTACTGTATACTTACCCAGGTGCACAGTTAGAGCAGCTCCACTTCTGTCCAGCAACATTAATTTCCTCCCTTCATGTTTGTAGGAGAGGAGGAGTAAATGTTTGATTTCCCACCCAGAGTTTTGGGCAGCCCTCCATCACAAACCCACTTCTCAATTTCTTTTTTTTCTCAATTTATGGCCACTGTCAAGCCTTTTGTTTTCCTGTATCAAATCCAGACACAGTGACCAGTGCAGATTAAAATCAAAGAGTGTTTGAAACATTTGACCTTGTTTTTACATTAAATGCACCTACCAGGATGCAAACTTAAAGCAACTTCTTTAATAGATTATCAGACATATCAACGGTCAATAATGGATTCATCATTAAAATAATACAAAATGCATGTTTTGTTTAAAACAGTCGATACAGGCTACTTTAATACCACAACCAAGAAAAAAAAAGATTTGAATTACAGGTTAAATGCAGTCACTTCGAATTGCTGCTCCTCTTTTAATTCTGTTTGTCGCTATTCATCAAAGGGCCAAAAAAATCCAAAAAAATTAAGCATAATAATTAGATATACTGGAGAATGTAAATTTGATGAAACTGCAGGTTAATATGGTGCCATCCATGAACAGTGTAGTGACCCCCCCCCACCACACACATGTAAAAAGACGAGCCGAAGCAACCACGTTTTCAGAGCCCAGTCACATGATATTACTCTGTCTTTTGACAGCCATTTACTGTAAAGGGTTTACAAAAAATATTACATATGAAGATTTCAATTACATGTATTTAATTTGTCCAAAGAATTTTTGTCCCCTAAAATTGGAGGACTGTTCATAAAAATGGCTTCGGTTCATCTGATGTGGGGCCGATAAAACTCTCCGTCCATATTTAGTCACATGACAGCTCATCTAGAACGTCTGAAAAACAGAAAATGCAGCGTGACTGCATGGAGTCGCATTTATCATGTTTACATGTACTTATATAACCTGGTTGCTGTCGGCTTTCTGCGGTAACCTGATTTCTTAAATGTCATGAAAACCCAGTTTCCTCCATCTGGGTAAGGAGTTAAGAGAAACTTTACTATCACACATATCTGCTGGAAAACCCTGATTTCCTGGCAGTGAAACCTCGGCAAAATTCCTGTTTTCTGAATATCAGTGTTGTATTTAATTGGATATTAAAACAATTAGTTAATGAATATAATTGATGTTGTGTTTGTCACATATGGTCCATTTCTGCCTTGGTAGTGGGGCTGAAAGAGGTATGAAAGACAGTGTGAAAGACCTTGAATTGATCATGAATCGTACATATGTGTGTGTCTCTTCTTTCCCACTGTTTGTTTCTCACTGTTATTTTTTTTCACATATTATTCTTTGATCTTTCCCTCGTTCTTTTTGTTTCTTTCTTTTTTTTGTCTGCCAATCTTTCTCCCATCATCTCTCATCGTCGTTGTCCGCACATTTTCTCCTAATCTCCGATTCTACTCCCCTCACGCTCTTTCTCTATTCTTTTGTCTGCTGACCCATCCTTCCCGCTCACCCTCACGCCATTCCTGCACTTCACCGCCTTTCATTGTCTTGTTTTTGCTGTGTTGTTTTCGTCGTTCTCTGCCTTAAAACCCTTCGCTTCTCTGTCGTCGTCCGTTCCCTTTCACCTTTCCTGCTTCTATGCTCTTATGTTCATATTGACCTCCTATTCATCCCCCCTCACCCACATTTTCTCCTTTTGTACTCTTTCTGTTATTTCTCGTCCTTCATTATTTTTCTCCTGTGCTCCTCTCTGTCCTCCCCGTCCCGCAGCTGTTCAAGAGGAGCGGCAGAGGAACAAGGAACGGGAGGGCGAAGTGGAGTCGACCAGCGTGGTGAACGAGGAGATGCCCGTGGAGAAGATTTTGGAGGCTGAGATGGCTGTAGAGCAGAAGACGGAACTTCATGCAGATGGAAGTTCAGGAGGCAGCTCTGTGAGTAGTGGGGATGCTGGAAAATCCAATCAAAGAAAAAAATGCCTTTGAGGTACTTTGTGTAACCTGTATGCAGGTGTGCATTGTTTTTTCTATTGCAGGCCGTTGGTATGAATAATACTGTGTCTCATAGTCGAGCTGTCTGCTGAAATAATAATTTAAATCCTCTAAATCTGCTCTCTTCAGCCCAACGATCCTGTTACAAACATCTGTCAGGCAGCAGATAAGCAGCTCTTCACCCTGGTGGAGTGGGCCAAGAGGATCCCTCACTTCTCTGAGCTGCCTCTGGACGACCAGGTCATCTTGCTACGTGCAGGTAAATGTAAATTAGGGCTGGACGGTAGGGGAAGTAGGGCAGGGACAGAGTTTATATATCGTGTATATCACCAGCCTTAGTGTAAATGATTTCACGCACATCTCTGGATATTTTTCTGTGTTTCTACTTGACAGTGGCTTCAGACAGATTTTTTTTAACTGCATGAAAATAAGGGGCAAGTAAGCTGAGAGTCCAATGCTAAATGAGAAGCTTTTACCTTTTTATATGCTTTTCATGGCTTTGTGCTACTCCATCATACTCTATTGTAGTACCATCATACTGCTCCCAATACAGGGTTTGAAATGCATACTCTAATGTGATTTTTAGCCTACAGTAAACACTTACAAAAACTACGACATTCCATGCTAACATTTTATTGAATTCAGGCCGTTACATTAAGTTAATGGTCTCCCTCATGTATGTACTCACTGGTGGATGAAACATTAGCAGCAATCAATATAATGTAATCCAATACAAAACCACTTACTGTCACTTAGAATCAGCACCTCTCTGACACACTGTCAACAGAAACTGAACATTATAAACTTCACTCTTTTTTCAGCTCCACACTAAGCATGAGTTGTATCTTTGTAAAGGATTACAACTATAAATTAATCCCAGTGGGTGTTAAATGACACCAGGAACATTCAGTCCTATTACGTATTGAAAACATAGTAGAATATTTATGCATTTTGATTCACTAGAAATATTGAGACACCGACTCTTCAACAGGTTGGAATGAACTCCTGATTGCATCGTTCTCCCATCGCTCCATCTCAGTGAAGGATGGGATTTTACTGGCCACCGGCCTGCACGTCCACAGGAACAGTGCTCACAGTGCAGGTGTTGGAGCCATCTTTGACAGGTAACACACAGGTGCATTCAGTATATGGACAAACAGTTGCTGAACATTATTCTGACAGGCTTTATTACTCTAGTGATCCCCCCCCTAGTGATCACACTAGTGATTCTAAAGTTTGGGTGGATGACCCAACTGGGAGGACATGCCACCATTTTAAAAGAAATAGCACACACTGGAGAGTTTTAGCATTATATGATTATTCTTGTGCTTGTTCAGAGTCTTTTCTGCTCTACTTTGGATTTCAAACTGCATAGGATTAGAATAGATTAGCTTCAACACAGTATTTGGTCCACCTACTCTTAGCCTGAAATAGACCGACTCTGAAAAGCCACATCAAATCCACAGTCCCCTCCTGAATCCACCTGGTAAATCCACATCAGTGCTAACAGCTAGATGAAGAAAGAAAGAAAGAACTCTGGCCTTTATTCATCCACATGCATTTCTTTCTGTGTGATGGTTTCACACACTCTGTGTTTTTTTGTAATCTAAACACACATTGTTCAGGTTTAGCTGGATTTAGCGATCGGGGGTAAGAAGTTAGGATTCTGTGTCTTCATCGCTGGTTGGCTGCAGCTGCTGTGTTCTGCGTTGGCTGTGATTGGCTGAGAGACTCTGCTTCTTTAGTACTGCCTGTAGGGTGACAGCGCATGCCGGGGAGGCTGGTGACTAATAGACAAGCATGTGCACACACACAGACGCGCACACACACTCAGTGGCATAGCACCTATTGCAGCATTTGATAATGTAATAATGGCTGGCTAATGTACACTACTAACGTGTAAAATAGGATAAAAAATGCCCCTAAAATTTATTTTAAATACGTTAATGTAATATTTGACATCCCATTGTTGCACAGAAGGCTGGAGAGGACATTTCTATTTCTACCACAGAATAATTACTCAACATAAAGAGCTTTGTTTTCTTGTGATCATAAAATAATTGCAATCTTAATATAACCCAGACTGTCTTTTCATGAGATAAAAATGCAAAAGATTGTGATAATTATCTATAATCTGCAGGTATGTGCCTCATGACTACTCTGTTCTCTTTAGGCTACTGTATGATTGATAACCACAGGCTCACTATCAATCCCTATAGGAATCTTATAGGTTATTGCAGGTACGTCAGTTAATAACTGTAATCTGCTGGCAGAAATTGCCTCATGTCTGCTGGTTAAACATTACTACCACATCACAGTTTTATGCATTTAAAAATCTTAAAATCTATTCTATGATCACAGGAAAACAAAACAGAAATTGCAGCCGTGGCCTCTGCAACCTTCTGTATTTTTGCATCAACCATCAGTTATTACATCAAATGTAAAATTACGTGTTTTTAGTCAATTACAACAAAAAAATTTTGTAATTGTCAGGAGTTGTTTCAGAATATAAGTATTATTGCATTAAAATATCACACTTCTTATGCTGTAATAAATGCTGGTTCATGCCATAATGGGATGTTATATTGTATTATCAATCAGTATATTATTATATCGTCAGTGCTTTGAGTGAGACATTATCACCTGCCTGAAGTAAAACCATGCAGATAATATGACAAATCATAACGAATCTTCCATAAAATCCCAACTGCATCACAGCGTGTCAATTCACTGTTAATTACACAGTAATTACATTGTTATAAAGGAACAATTCCACCTATAAATCTAGTCAGGTTTAAATGAAAGCAAGCTAACTAGGCTCATGGCAAACGGCTCAATGTTTTCCTTCTGATTTTTACTTTTTTTTTTTCATAGCAGTGCTCTCTTCTAGCAGCAGGCTTCTGTTTCAGCTTGGTATCTGTTTGAAGCTACTGGATTGTATTTTTTATCAGACAGGGTGTTAATAATGAAATCCTAAAAATGTAATTTCTTTAACACCTTATTCGAAGTAGATTTCTTACTAGGGTGGCTGTGAAGTGCAAAACACGACAACCTCTCAATAAAACAACTGAACAAAGCAGAAAATACGACCACATTTCAGAAAACACAACACAAATGTCAAAAGAGGAAACACCTTTAGAAAACTAAACATTTTACCAAGTGGAAAAGGTGCATACCGACTGTTTTTATCATTCTAAGCAGCTGGGGCTCTTGTAATCGCAGGAAAAGCACAGCTGGAAGTGGTGACATCAATGATGGCTCAGTCCCATTCAAGTGTACAAGAAATCCAGACTTGATGCACTAAAGTCGTGTCATGACTTTGGAAAAACTAAACGGGATTCAGCTGTCGTTAATGTCAAAATGTCTGCAGTGACAAAGGTCCGTTGTCTACATTCAGTCAGAATTCAGAACGATAAAGACAGTTGATACCTTTTCTTCTCCAGTCTGTGAAATGTTGTGTTTTCTGAAATGTTCTGTTCTCTGTTTTGTTGAGTTGTTGTGTTAAAATGTGTTTTCTGTGTTGTTAATTGGTTTTCTTAAATGTTTTATGTGTTTTGCACTTCACAGTTTTCACACATAACAGCTACAGCTCAGTGAAACTTGCTTAAGTTTATAAATTTTTTTAATGATTTTGATTCAATCACTTGTAGTTTTTATGCTATATTAACAACATTTAGCCAGTAACACCTGTTGAAGGTCGAGGGTTAATTGTTTTTCAATTATGAACAGTTTCATGTGTACTAATGGGTTTCTGCTGCAAATGCATTTGGCTCATAAGATTTATCATAACCTTCTCTCTGCTTATGTTGATACATGTGAATATAGTAGTTCCTTACGTCAGATTACAGATTCAGATGGTTTAAAACTGATCAGATGTTTCTCAGAGTTGAATTCTGGTGCAGGAGAAAGATAAAGCAAAGCTTGAGCCCATGTTTAGTGTTAAACAGGTTTTAATATATCAGAAACTAGTTTGTAGCACCACAGATTTTCACTATGAAATGTAGGAACTTACAATCTGTACAGCTGAAGGGCTCAAAAAAACAGACAGAATGCTGTAATAACAATGTAACTGTGTAATGACATTGTAATAACACATTGTGATTGAATACACAGGGCGCACAATGCCGAGGTTGGGGCCATATTTGACAGGTAATTACCACTTGCCACTACACAAACACTTCTCTTGAACCCCTCCTCTTGAGTCAACATTAAAACAATCACAGAACCAAAAGCTTTAAAAGTTGATGCGTTTGAGGCTTTTCCGCAGCTTTGCCGAAGCCAGCCAGGTCTCTCTCGCTACGATGATGTTATTCTGAACAACATCTACAGAGAATCGCTCGACCTGATCGCTCAGCAAACACTGGGGGTGTGGGTTTCGACGATGATGATGATGATGACAAATAGCAGTACCGCAGTTTTGTATTTGAATTCAGCACCGTGTTTGGTTTGTGGCTTCGAGTGCTAAAACGCTGGTCCAGTTGCCTGCAGAGTACTTTTCATCTTCTGCCCATTGATGATGCCTCTTCTTGCCAAGCCAAACGCTTGTCGAGCCTTGCCAGACCATAATGAGCAAATCAAAATGTGTGGGCTGGCTTTGCGAAGCTAGCTTTTCCCATGGCATTAATGGTGGGATATGACTCGAAATACTCTGTATCTCCTATACAGGACGCTGTTTCGCAGTTCTTGTTAGTTAGTTTTTGATGCTTTTTTGTTTTTTGGAGCTTTCGAGAGGTTTTATCAGCCTTCTTCAGTGACGCCTCTGTGACGGGAGGTGTCTGTTTTATAACATTATTGACGTACACTCTGGGTGTGTAAAATCACTCCTTTCCCTCACTTTCTCAACCAAATATGAATATAACTTTTTTATCCTTTGTGTTGGGTATGCATAAAAACCTTGATTTGGCAGTGTGCTGTATTGTGGGCTCAGGCAGTGTCATTAAAATCGTTCCCCGTCAGGAGCAAAGCAGGAGTAGTTATAAAGGTTTTAGGACACATCTGTTCTCACGGCCCACACAAGGCCTCTTAAAGTTAAACTGACATTCTGCTGTTTACACAGTTTTCTGCAAACAAATTACCAGACAATAAAGGTGAAGAGAGTATTTTTTTGTAATCCATTCTCACATACCTCATATTACATCTAATGCAGCATGATAAGTTTGTTGACAACATATCGATATACGGGTAAGACACCTGGATAAGTCTTTGGTATTTGTTCAGTCTTTACCATGTGAAGTTCTTGTTTCTACTGGTTGCATGTTTGTTCCTTGAATAACGAGACACCTCTCTTAGATCTTCGGGTTTTGAGATTCGTGAAGCATGTTTACAAATTAACGGATGGCGTTGAAAGTATAGAATATAGCTGTCAAATTCACCATCATGTCTTTGTGTTGGCTCTTTCTTCATTCTTGCACCATCAAGTTAAAATCTCCTCGTTTAGAGGTTTATGTCGATACAGCAGTAGTTTTAAAACTGAGGATTTTAACCAAACCTGTCACATACCCTAAAACACGCCAGTCAGTTTTGACATCCTGGTGTCTTCATTCTTTTCTGTGAGTGAGATCATCTGTTAAATACTTGAACAGTTTGTTTGTTTGAGAATTAAAGTGTTTTTAGCCTCTGAACCCTGATCGCCATATGCTTCAACCTCCTTAGAGTCGTCTGCTGAGGTCAGAACCGGGGCTGCAATGATCATTTTCATTATTAATTAGTCTGTTGATTATTTTGTCAATTAATCAATTAGTTGTTTGCTCTATAAAATGTCAGAAAATGGTGGACAATGTCAATCACTGTTTTCCAACGCCCAAGGTGACGACCACCAGTCAACAATCAGAACTACTTTACTATCACAAATGAATGAAGAAATAAATAAATAATTTTAATTCATATTATATCCATTTGAGAGGCTAGAACCTCTTAAAAAAATACTCAAAACAAGTAATCTGTTAGTTGCAGCTGTAGTCAAGACAAAATAATGTAAGACTTAAAAGAAACTAGACAGGAAACTAACCTTCTTACTCTCCAGCCATGGTAGATTTAAAGGTTTATCAGCCACTTTCATTATCTTACACACAACAGCGTGAAGCAAACATTGTAATAGTAAGTAGGAGAACCAGAACCAGTCACAGCCGCAACTTAACACCATTTGGTGGCAGCAGTTTATCACTCTGGCCATTTTGTAACCAGTGTGTTTTGTTTTTGTTTTTTTTTACAGAAGCAGCAGTTCAGCCATACTCTTAACTAGTTTGGACATTAAGTCAATGACAGTGTGATTATGGAGTCTGGTGCCTCTCTGTTGTTCTTACTCTCTTCTTCCCTCCCTTTCTTTCTCTTGTTGTTTTTTCTTGCTCTGTCACCTCTGTCTCTCCCTTGTTCTCTTTTTCTTCCTTCCTTTTGCTTCTTCTCTCTTCTCTAATTTGATGTTATCCTCCTGTCTTTTAACTGTGCTTCCCCCTGCTTCTCCTCTCCTCTCCTCTCCTCTCCTCTCTTCTTTCCTCTCCTCTCTCCTCTCCTCTCCTCTCCTCTCCTCTCCTCTCCTCTCCTCTCCTCTCCTCTCTCCTCTCTTCTTTCCTCTCCTCTCCTCTCCTCTCCTCTCCTCTCTTCTTTCCTCTCTCCTCTCCTATCCTCTCCGCAGGGTTTTGACAGAGCTCGTGAGCAAGATGAGAGACATGCAAATGGATAAGACGGAGCTGGGCTGCCTTCGAGCCATTATCCTCTTCAACCCAGGTACACAAGCAGGCAGAATCTGGAAAACATCAGACACACAAAGAAAGTGAACATATTAATGTCTGGAAAAATAAAAAAGGATTAGTGAAATATGTAGCAACAGATCATTTAATTGTCTTCTATCTCCTAAAGATGCCAAGGGTTTGTCCAACCCCAGCGAGGTGGAGCTCCTGAGAGAGAGGGTGTACGCGTCTCTCGAGACTTACTGCAAACAGAAATACCCCGACCAGCAGGGCAGGTACGTTACAACACCCAGACATACCCACACACAAGAGGGGGAGGCTGCTGGTTGTGACGGGTCTGGGAGCCTGTGGTGTGTGTGTGGAGACATAACAGTACAGTTACATAATATTCAGCTCAGCAGCTTTATGATGTCACTGCATCCCAGCAGCTGGTTGAAGGCTGGATGTGATGCAGTGGTTTCCCCTGTACTACCAAGATGAAACAAAAACTCAGGTTTGTTTCCTTAGGGAACTCTAATAAATGCTTGGTCACTATACATGCTAGACAGTTGTCCCTCATAAAATATAACCGTTAAAGGGAATAACTACTGCATGAAGAGCTGCCACCCAGTGTGATTGATTGCCGTGGTGGTACTTTCCACTCTCCTAAACAAAGAAAAAAAAATCCTATTACTCATCCAGCAAGACTTACACACAATGATATAAAATTTTACATTTCATTTCTGTTTATTTCTGCGTTCATGGATGAGTAAAAGCTCTCGTGCCTCGCTGGTTCTGGCAGGACTGTTTATGTTATCAATGTGCTTAATTATCTCTTGTTCTTCCTGTTTTTTTTAAGGTAAAGAATAAAAGCAAAGCAAGGAGTCCTGTATCTTTTGTCAGGAGACTGTCGAGAGTGTTGACATGTAAAGCATGAATTAATCTAAGCTGTTAGATACTATCATATATCCTTAGATATCATCATGTTAAATAAGTTTTGTGGCGTACCCACTTGACCCCCCAACGTGCTGTAATTTGTTTCACTCTAGTAGTTTTTATTAGTATGATTATTATTTCAGTATGATTTTGCTTTCAGTCAGAGGTTGGTGATCACCCCCGTGTCTGTGTGGCACAAGTTAAATTTAAAGATGAGACTAAAATACCATCCACACCTAATAAACAGTGTATTTTGTTGAACGCTGTAACATTGTGAACATCTGTATCAGTCTGTATTTGTTTTGTGTCATCTTGAAGATCCTTGGGCTACAGTCTATCTCCCAGATTATCCAGTGAGAACAATTTAATGCATTATATCGTCATATTTTTTTCTGAATTCTTGTTTTCAGTTCATATAATTGATAGATTTATGGACGTCTCTCACTCTAGTCTCCTCTTCGTCCCTTCTTATGTCATCCAGGTTTGCAAAGCTCCTCCTCCGGCTCCCAGCACTGCGCTCCATCGGTCTAAAGTGCCTGGAGCACCTGTTCTTCTTTAAACTGATCGGTGACACGCCCATCGACACCTTCCTGATGGAGATGCTGGAGGCGCCTCACCAGCTCACCTAAAGGAGCCAGGTTCAGTCCGGTCAGGATCCGATGCACACCAGGATTACCTACAGCCTGCCCCGTGTTGGGTCGTTGGCTCTTGCCATTGGGCTTCACTTAACTGCAGCACCTGCTGGTTTTAATGTACCAGCTCTCACACTTATACACACACACATATACTGTAGACCTACACACACACACACACACATATGTTCTCAGTCACCGGCGAATTCTCTGCACACACACACTGTTACATGCAGATGCTAATTTGCATCAATGAATCAACATGCAACGTAAATATTACACAGATGATATGGCTCTGAATGAACAGGATGCTAACACACACACACACACACACACACACACACACACACACACACACACACACACACACACACACACACATACATTTTCACCCTCTTTTCCCATACTCAGTTTTCCCCCATAGGGGTTAAGACTCAAGGAATATATCCCCTTTTTATCACAAAATTACAGCTAATGTCTTAATTTTAAGTTAGCCTTCAGTTTTCACATCTTCATCTCACAGTGGGTTTTTGCTTCTGCATAACTGGTGTACTCCCCCTGTTTTTACTTGGTTACACTGCTAGCTGCACCTCTGTATATTGTATCCATCACTAGTCGGTTAGTTATCCATGTATGGTTTTAGCTTAAAATCAGGTGCGTAGCATTTCAATCAACTGTCCACCATCAAACAAATTAACTTCTTATTGGTCAGGAGGAGTCCTATAACGGACAGGCAGACACACACCCTCCCAGTGAGTTCATCCAATCTTGTTAACCTTAAAATATTTTATGCTTTTTTTTTTTTTTTTTTTTGAATATTCATGCTGAAACTTGTTTGAGTTTCTATCTTGAAGTACTGTACTCATGAAATGAGAGCTTTTTCCAAGGCATTGTAATCCAGGAAAAGGGGGCTGGGAGCACTTTGTTGAACAGATAAACTTTGTCCTTCCCACCCTGATGCGCACAGTGGGCTTTGTAAGACAAGAAGAATGACTTGAATTATAATTTTTTTTTTTTTTGTTTGTTTTGATTTTTATCCTTTTCTCTACTTTGGCAGTTGGTTGGCATTTTGAACAGTTTGAGGCTCACAGGAAGTACAGCTTCATGCAAGACAAAATAGTATTTGTTTCTCTTTTATCTCCCGTTCCTCTAAATCCTCCCTTTCCTGGTGGTCATTTATGCACTTTTGTGAGTTGTAACTGTGTAAATGTTCCTGTTTTCTCAAAATGACCATCTATTCTCAGACACCTAAGATGACCTTGAAGGTACTATGTGTAGGGTTTTCTCATTATTGCATCAATTTCAAATTAGATGAGATGATTTGTTATAGACCTTGCAAAATAATATGTTACTTCCTGTACAGTTGATAACCAGGTTTGGGAATTAACACTAGTTAACCAATCAAATGGTTGAAAATTTTGGCCGGCAGCAGGTATATCAACCTGTCCAGTCCAGCTGATAGTCTACTATTATTGATCGGTAGCTCTTTATTCCAAAAATCTACTTTGTATCAACTGTCTATTGGCCACAGAAGAGGAAAATAACGCTGTGTAGCACTGGCCAACCTGTATCTGTGTTGTGTGGCCCTACTGGTCAGGGAAATCATCGAGTAAATAAATTAGTCTAGGCTTGACCCTTCTTCGCCGCAGCTATGGAAGTGTCCTTGTTCAAGATACTGAATGAACCAGTTTCTGAGGCATTGCTTTGTATTCAAGATGCTGCACTTTGCCCTCTTTGTCAAACAAAGTGCAAAAAGCTGAATTTTTTTTTTGTGCAACACAAAAAAAAAAACAACAGCAGAGATGGTAAATATAAAGATTAGAAATGATCCTACAGTGGCAATAATGCAACATTTCATTTCACCTAGTAGTCGGTCGGCGATACTTTTTTAGCCCGTCGCTCACGGGATGGATCGCCGACTGTGGATATCGATTCTTGAAACAAAGCACCGGTGTTTGAATCGCTAAGGACATTTTGTGTGCCATGTTACTGTAATGCAATAATGAAATGAATTAGTTCTATTTAATGGAAATCCTACACTTACTACCTGCAGCTTTGAAAACTTTATTCAGCGTGTATCGGCTCAATGCTTTGCGACTTTTGTACAGTAGATGTAAATAATAGAAGAAGAAGAAGAAGAAGAAAAAAAAATCACACAGGAGTCATGCAGAAACAAAGGCCTGTTCACACTCACGTGAATGTGAAATACGTGGCTCTGACAAATTTAAAAGCTCTATTTTTTTGCTGTCAAATCAACATTAGACTCGCCTCCCATATATTGACGTCACCATGAAAATTATTATTATTATTATTATTATTATTATTCTCGAGCCCAGGGCCAAAACCACACCTCACTGCTGCTTTTGCACCAACTTCTGCCAATGTTTCCTGATGTTCTTGGTAATTGATTGGCTGGATTTTCATCGACAATGGCACTTGACATTTACTGTGATTGAAAATTTGCGGGCAACTGAATCTGAGCGTTGCATTGAGAAGTCTAATGCAGCTACCACATGTTCAGGATATATAAACTATGAATTAAACCGTCTACGCACGCTCCAAGTCGAGCAATACTGGGGTACACATTAAGACTTATTACCGTTTTTTTTTTTTGTTAGTAAAGTATTTAAAGGAGTGTTGAAGTTCAGAGGTATATTTAGCCTTCTTATTAGTCACCACATTTCATACAAATTAGAAACGTACATTTTGCAGTATCATTCTACAGGGAAGAGGTACAGCTGTCCTCTACCAGGTGCTAAATAACTAATGTGGTCTTTTTAGTTGAAGACTTGCACATTTACATCAATGCAAATACACAGACAAATCAGACAGCCATTTCTCCACCACTGGTCTGCTTAACATGTACATTTATTTTTCTTTTTTGTTTCTTTATGACCCCCTAACTTTATCGCAGACTCCCAACTATGGAAAATGAACACCAGCTAAGTGCTTGTACATTTTGGCTGTGGATGATAAGACACAGCCACAGAGTCTTTTGTATTTTAGAAAAGGCTGGTGGAAAACGGTGAAAGAAGCTGTTGAATTTTTTTCACCAGATTTTAGCAATGAGCTTCCTCCCCTGCAGATAGTCCAAATACTTCTACTCAGAGAGGATCCTCGGCCTCCCTCCCCCCCCCCCATGTGATGTGGACTCGGAGGCCGGCAGTTAAGACGACCTGTAAGACAGGTTGTTCTTTTTAACACGTCGATGAAGTGGTCTAACCATAGAGTTTGATGTTGTTTCCGTTGTGTTTTTCTCCACTCATGCATGGCCATCTCAACAAAGTAGTCTCCAGATTAATTTCGTACATGCAGAGGAAAGTCAGCCCCCCCGCGTACACCGTTACTGCCTCATTTTGGTGTTTTGTTAGCATGGAAAAGCCAGGTGCAGCTGATGCTTTGGGTGAAAAAGCACCAAACACCTGCTTGAATTCTTATACTGTATACGCTACCGTGCGGTCGCGGTGCTTTAGCGGATTGAATCGGTTCTGACGAGCGAATATTAGCAGTTTTGAGACTTAAGTGAAAAGGATTTTGCGGCCGCCGGGCTTTGAGATCTGTGATCCGGTCGACCACACTTTCTCAGTCTTTTTATTGTCGGAGCATATCTAGATTAGAGGTAAAAAAATAAATAAATAAATAACCTTTAAACCCAAAATGAGATTTTGAGAGTAGCCTGACTCTAGGACGTGCGCTTTTGTAAATAATCTCACCTTCTGTTTGTTTGACAGCTCAGCATCTTTATCTGCAGGATTTTTTTTTTTTATTTTCGGAGCTTTTCCTCTGTTGAATGTTTAAGCTTTGCTGCTACAGCATCATGTTTTTAAAGCCGGGGATGGGAATAATCACGCAATCAGTCGAGTGCTGAGTGATGCACTTGTTAAAAAAAAAATATCATAAACATACACAACTGTCTGAGCAAATGCCATTCTTTGTTGACGATTCATCATAAAAGTCAACATATGCAACTTGTATATTCATATTGTGGTAACGTGGTTAAACAGTTGTCATGCAATATGCACATTATGTTTCCGGCATTTGTAAATTTTAGCTTAGTCTGTTACATCAGTTAATAATAACTGGCAGTGAAATTATCTAGAATTTCCATCCCTCCATATAACAGCAATGCATTTAAGTTTTGCTACGCCATGTTTGTATTTCTTTAGGCTACATTTTGCTATGAGCTTAGAGGATGATAAACAGATACAGTAAACAAAAAAAAAAGCTATATAGATAGTTCAGGTTCTGTACGCGAAGCCACTTAAAGCTTTGCTGATCAGACGGCCTGTTTTAGCAAGAGCTGGTGATCGGGTGTTACAGTTTGGTTTGTTGTTTTTTTTTTTTTTTTGTTAAAGAGTATGTGTGGCCACGTGCGTGTACTATTACACACGTGTATGGGATCTGTCTGCAGCTACGCCTTTTGATTGGCAGATACTGTAGCTTTGGCTGTGACGTGATGTGCTGAGCGCTGTTAAATTGATTTGCAAAATAACGAAAAGGACGCACAGAGGAACAGGAGCCAGGCTGGAGGGGTGATTTAAACCGGCTTGTCGACCCGATGCTTTATCAACACAACCCAGCCTCCTCCCTTCCTTCACTTCGCCCCCCCCCCCGTCTCCACTGCTTTTTTTACTTCAAACTTAACAAACGCTTATTCACTCACCCACGCGGGCTGAAAAACGCCTGAGCTTTGCGTCGGAATTGACTCGTAACATATGATTCTTGGACTGTTTTTGGGGAAAAAAAAGGATGTGAAGCTTTTTTTTTTCGTGAATCAAGCATCGGAGAGCTGTAAGGAAGGGATTCAGTACCGTGTGTCCCTCTTTGCTTACTTTACTTGACGGCAGAGCAGCGACGATCTGCGGTCGCCGTGGGAGACCGTCGGATCGCACCGCAACGCCCACAAAAAAAAAAAAAATGTTTGTCGTTGCAACCGTGTGCACTCAAGGCAGACGCATGCTGTGACCTTTTGACTGTGTAGCAGTATCGTTGTCGCCATCTTTGTTACATTTTTGAAATTACTCGCTTTTTTTTTTTTTTTTTTTTGAAAATAAAGACATTTAATTAAGTATGCTTTTTCTTTTTTAAACGGATCACAGGCTGTGACTGAAGAATTGATCATTTTATATAGATTAGATAATCAGGGTGGCGTTTTTACCTATTGACACAGGCCCCCTGGAGCCAAGGCCCATCCCATTATGATCAATGAGGCGCAGTGTGTGCTATGCAGCCTTGAAACCACCACCCTCACTGGTTTATTTATCACTGCCAAGCTGTTAGCGGATGTGGCCGTTTTTAAATGCAGGGCCGCTCAGCGCCCAGTGCTTGTTTGTCATATATGTTGTGATTATTGTGCAGCGCACTAAAGAGTGTGCCCTAACGTCGCCCTGTGTAGTGCATACTAAAGAGGGGCCCTAATAGGAACGGAATGACAGCTCGTGTGGAGAGGGGAGGACTGGTCTTAGGAGAGATGAGTAGACCAGTGTGTGGCCCCCTCTGGGTGCTCAAGCTGTGCATTGGTGCTTTTTTTTTTTTTTTTTTTTTTTTTAAAGGGTCCCCCGGCCTGAAAACGTCTGCTTTGGTTTCCAAAACACAGGGAAAATTGCATATATGAGTGAAATGCAAATAAGGAATGGGTTGACCGGCCTAGCCTAGCCCCAGACCTGCTCTACTTGAGCTGCATTCGGTCGGATGTTTTCTGCATCCTGGTCCGCTGCAACTTTTTTGTGTGTTTACTGTGTTAGGATCATGTGTGGCTGTAGCTGGATACTACCAGCAATAAAAAAAACACACACAAAACCTTCTGAATCAGTTCTAGATTACGAAGGAGAAACTGTGGCTCTAATCGTAGACACACATCGCAAAGGCCGCTGAAATCCACACGTCTGCCCCCCCCCCCCCCGAGCAGGATCTGGATACATTGAATGAACTTGATGGGAGGCGTCAACTTACTATGATTGCTTTGGAGGTTGTTGTTGTTGTTGGTTTTAAAGGTTGGAGGAATTGTGAAGGGTAGGTTAGAGAGAAGGAGGGAGGAAAAGAAGGGCAGGGACTTTAAAGAACTCTGATCAGGTGTTTATTTGTCGATCAAGAAGAAAAACAGAAAACCCCCTTTTTTTTTTTTTTTCCAGTAGATCCTAGAATCTTCCTTAATTGTTTACTCTTCACCTAAACAAAAATTCACACACTGTTTCTTTGTCTCGTTTCCTGTCTCCCTCTTCTCTGACTATGCTATTCATCTTTTGTTTATTACAAAGTATTAAACAAATACAAAAACTGTAAAATCTGAATGGAATCTGTCACTCTTATTTTTTAATTTTTTTTTCTCTCTCTCTCTCTATCTATTTTTTTTTTCTCGTGTCTCGTTCTTTGTCCTGTTTGTATCCTACTCCATCGTACATGTGGAGCTGATTGACTATTGTGTGCTTCGGGGATTGAAAGAAGAAAAAAAAAAAATCTGAATAATTTTTTCAGTCATTAATTCTGAATCTTGTTTCTGTTTGTTGTATCATGTCCGAGTAAAGGTTTTAATACTGTACCCGAACTGTTTTTCATTTCTTATTTAAAAAAAAAAAAAAGCTCACATTTGAATCTCTGCAGTGCATTTTATAATTCAACTGTTTTTTTTTTCCAAATAATATCAGATATGGCAACATGTAAAAGAAAATTGCTTTAATTACAGTAGTTATATGCTTTAAAACATAATCTGTAGGTTGAAAATTACCAGAGTGCACTCATTTCCTTCCTGCACCCACTCACTGCCTATGAAATGGAACGTCCCGACTCGGCTCCCACTGTGTCTCAGAGAGATGATGGTACACTCCTCAGTCCAGCAGGACCCCAGGGCCTCGGGTGACCGCTGGCGCCGCACTCCCGCCTTACGACCTCTAGAGGGAGCACTGACCTCTTGTCCTCGTCCAAGCTTCCACAAACCGTGGTCTCCCGTGGCACCACCTCCTCCCCTCCACTAAGAGTTGTAGAGTGCTCTTTTTATTGCCTTCCCGCCCACTTAATGCACCTCAGCCAATAAGGAAGCAGCGCAACTGAGATCAGAACATATTAATAGGTAAATTTCATGGCTCTGTTCCCTCTGCCACAGATTCAGATGTCTGTTAAGAAGGATAGGAATGTGGTTATGAGTTTGTATTTGTGTGGCCATGTAGTCTGAGGCTGTACTCTCTCTCTCTTTCTCTCTCTCTCTCTCTCTCCTCCCACCTCCTTCAGTCCGTCTCCTCCCTCGTCTCTGACAGTCTGTCCAGAGTTACTCTTCCTCTTCTTCGTCCTGGCCTGCAGGAGCTAGACTGTACAAGCTGAAATGATGTACAGAACTTAACTCACTCTGTTATCTAAATTCTGTAGACTCAAACACATTATTAGGTCATATGTGAAGCCTGTCATGATAGTTTTAAAGTTTCCTCTAATCTGAATATGAAAGGATTTAACAGCAGTTATCTTCTTATGTTCAGCCTCCTTCTAGTAAACTCATGTTTAGAAAGCAGCCATTGATTGGCAATTTACCTTTACATATCCCATTATTTAGCCCTTTAAAATGCCCCTTTATGATTCTCTTAAATCTTGTTTTGATACTAAGTAGTGTGTTAAGTCTTGTATAAAATAATGTAGATATAATAGTAGTTACAGTATAATGTTTCACCTGAGTTTTGTCCCGGATCCCCCAAACTCCTTAGGAACAAGCCTGTAAACTACCGGGTTAAACTGTTCACACTCGAAAAGTATTCGACTAACTAAATACTCTCTCAAACATGAGTTTTGTTACCCTGACATGACTAGCGTAAAACAAATCACTCGGTGGTTAAAGCATCACTTTCCCATGTTGCAGACATCTGTGGAAAGCTGCTCCTGTAGTTCCAGCAGCTGCCAGCAGAGGGAGCAGGCACAATGAGATCTCTGTTCAGGACTACTACGCAGTACATTACAGCCGTGTCAGCAGCATCATATTTGGAGAAGACCTCTACCTGTAACCTCTCAGCTTGGAGTGATAGTAAGTTTTGATTCAGGGGACGAGTTAAATGTTTATTAAAGATCGGTGCAGAAAGTGTCGGGTTTGTGTCGAGGTTTTCACGTTTTCTTTAATACTGAGCACAGAAGCACTTTAAACACCTATTGGTCTGTCTGCACATCCTTTGATCAGGAGGAACCTCTCTGAACTACACTTTCCTGTCCTACATCTTTCTTTTCCTGTATCACTTTTCTTGTCTCACCTTCTTACACTTGTACCTTCCTCTCCTTCACTCTTCTACCCACCTCTCTCTCATTCTGACTCCCTCCATCCATCCTGTCTGTCAACCTTTTCGATCCCCTCCGATGTCTTTCCTGCCCTCCTCTCTCCTCAGTCTCCTTCTGGCTCTAACTCCTCCTCTCCCTCCTGTTTTTTTTCTTCCCTCTCCCTCCTTTTCCAGTGTGTGAGGGTGAGCGCTGCAGAAAGACACCTTTTATACCAAGGGTCAAATTCCTCTTAATTTCTGCTTCACAAATGTCAATTTTCACCAGGTGAATGTTAATGCTGTGCGAATCCTGTTTGAAGTCACTTGCCAGCAGCGATTTGGTGGATTCTGTGCGGTAAAAATAGCTACCTCACACATTGCGTTCATACACACACACACACACACATCTCTGAGAAACACAGAGCTTTATTGAGTTTGTGTACTCTATAGACAGGGCAAGTACCAAACAGCAGGGCAATATGCCAGGTGTGTTTGCTGCTCACTGTTCTGTTCTCTCAGGTATAATTACACAGTAAGATTAATACTATAATCCCCCCACTCTGAACTTCAGGGTTGCAAAATGTTCCTTTACTGTACAAAAGAGATTCATTCAAATTCTTAAACATTTACACTCAATCACAAGCACACAACTTTAAACCTGCAGTGTTTTGCACGTTATATCCTCCCTGCCTGGAGGACAAATGCTACTCTGAACCACCGAAAACTGATTTATACTGATACTGATTTGTACCAAGAACTACATAAATCAGACTGCAGTCACACAATCTCAAAAACATTTAGCTTGCTGGTTAAAACCATCTACTGTTGGCAGCTTTGAGTGTTTATTGTGCCAAATGAAAGACAACACGTGCATGTTTACCTGCACGTGGGATCAAAATGTCATGTCGGTAAATGGTGAAAGCAACCATTAGTGTGGAATTTTAACCAGATTTTTGTCAACTTAATATACAGCCGTGACTGTACTGTTTGCTTTTTTAACAAAAAAAAAAAAACAAGCTAAACAAGCTGTCTGCTGTATAAGGACAAGAATGATGGTAAGGGGAAAAAACTTTGGAATGACAAGTGACAACATTTAGCAAAGTCAAATTACTGGTCAGCCACTGTCCCCGTGTTCTTTCAGCTGTAATGATATGCTAGGTTTTGGTATATACAGACCAAATATGAGCCAGGGTACACTTAGATGGCTGAACGCGCCTCCTGAGCAGAGCTAAATCTGGGTGAAACTCAAAATGGGTCCCGCATAAAGTATATAATTCTACATCTGAGGGTGGTTGGTCTTGCTTTCTAATCAAGGGAAGATGACAGATAAAAATATGTCAGACTGACAGAGACGCCGACAGAGATGTTTCAGAACGACATCATGGTGCCAGAAATATCAAGGAGATGTTCCAAACCTTAATACAAAACTGGAAAACGGTTATGTATGGAAAATGCGGGATTTTAGGCCTCAATCATGATCCAAACTCAAACATGATGTCACACACGCACATTGTCTGTTTGCCTGGTTCGTTCCAGATCATGTAGCTGATTGTACATGCTACTTCTTAGTATGACCAAGTCTCTTCCCTGATGATAAAAGTATGCCTTGTCACTTCGCATGTACACTTCAATATTCCCAAACACCAAAGACGCAAAAAGTCATCATAATATAATATAGTCAGGGTTTCTGCAGGACTTAAAAAGGGCCTTAAAAGGAATTAAAAGGTCTTGAATAGTTTTTCTTGCCTGATGTCGACAGCAACATTAGTTATAACTTTTGTTGCAGGTTGTTGGGAGATGTTATGAACTACATGTGAGACTGGTGTGACAGTGGATTGTGCGGCAGGAAGCTGTTTCATTGTTTTTTGTGGACCTGTAGCAAATACTGTCACAACTGCTAGTAGCAAAGCAGCTCATCGATCAATTATCGTGTAATTGGTTTATCCTTCCATCAGTTTTCTGCTGCGTATCTGCGTCCAGGTTACTTTAATGTTAATTGGAGTTATATACAGCTGGGGAGTACTGGCAAAAATGTGAGATAAATGTCATTATATAATATCATGTATGACCATAAAAAGAGTATTAAATTGCATTCTATGTGGAATTGAAAAGGTCTTAACAAGTGAATTAAATTTGGTGAACACTGCAGAAACACTGATATTATGTTGACACATACTACCCGGAAGATGTGAAGAAGAGCCTGTTGAATCTTATAAAAAGATGTCAGTCTGCAATCAAAAGTCTGTCGTGAATTTTTCAAAATCATGAAGTACATAATACACATTTTCTGCAACAGTTGACCCACTGACATTTAACCTCAGCATGGATTGTAAAATGAGCTTCAGTTATAAAGCGATATGATGAAAAGAAAACTACAATCAACAGCTTCAACACACAATATTCTGGGGGAAAATATAAAAACGCAAAGCGTGCAGCAACCTCATTAATGATGTCTTTAGTGTGCGAGCACAGAAGGGAGTGAAATAAATTTCTTGGAAAGATTGCAAAGCACCACCTCTTAATTTCACTGTCATAACAAGAGAGACTGGGCAGCGTGTGTGTGTGTGTGTGTGTGTGTGGGAGGATTAACGAGCTCCTGTTTGTGTGCAAGGAGTGAACGTGAGAGCGCTCAAATGTGTCAGCAAGGGGAAACAAGTGTAGACAGAGAAACAGAAAAAGGAAGAGGGAGGGTGGTATTTTTTATTTTGCAGTATCACAGTGATTTATCCCGCCGCCTTAGGATGTGTATGTTTTGTTGGTACAGTAATGGCCCGGATGGGACAGAACTGAAGGCTGAGATGAAAAAGCTCTTTGATGGCTCTTCAGAGGACAGAAAGACTGAAATGAGTTCATTGTCACAACAGCTCTGATTGTGTTTATTGCTAGTTTTCACTGGCCTCATTAACCAGCTGTTGTGTCTGTGTACTAATACAGTAGGCTCGCATGTTCAGTCTCCTGCTTTGAAATCAATAATTTGTTTTTTTGTTTTTGATTTTTGGTGCCTCAATTCTTCAGAATCGCGTCTCATCACTCCTTTCCTCTCGGGTGTTTTCACTACTGCTTCCACGGTTGTACTTTCTCTGCAAATTATGTTTGTTTGTTTTTCTTTTTGATATTTCTTCCTTGTTAGATTTTTTTTTTTTTTTTTTACTTTAATTTATGCAGGGAAGTTTTAGGAACACCCTGTTCACTCTCACAGTGTGTGTGTGTGTTGTAAACATTTACACCTGGAAGCCTCCAGTCACATTTGTTGGCAGCAGTCGGGAGCTAAATGGTCGGTTTATGCTCGGACAGAACCAGTTGGTTCAACATGTTGGAAATCTAGTGTTCATAGTTATTCTGAACGGCTACGCTTGAAGGCGGAGTGAAAAGTCAGCCGTCATAGAGAGGCGGGAAGATGTGATATAATTTAGACAGAAATAGTTGAGGAACATTGAAAAAAACGAATGCTAGAGAGAAGTTAAAACCCTGGATCCTTTCTTACCTCCGCACAGCCGGCAGGTCACGACGTGAAGTGGGTATGAATGCCCCCCCAACACCACCACCACTAGCCGACGTCGAAAAGGTGTCGGGAGAGGGGGTTTCCGAAGCTATAGGCTATATTCGCTCAACCGACAAGCCCTTCTGACTGAATATAATGGTCCCTTAAGGCCCTTGCTCAAGGGCATTAAAGTGGTGGTATTTGCAAACGCTGATCTTGCACTTTATCCACCCAGACTTATCCCGGCCCTGTGAGCTCGGGTATTAAAAAGACTACTTTCCAGGCACACACCCACTTCTATAAACTTTAAACCACCATTGCCCAAATAAGATGCCTGGTTAAAGGTAATGTGGGCAGAAGGTGCCGTGGGCAGAATTTTTGAACAGTGAATAATATCAGCTCACTTGTGATACCTTAATATCTATTCCCAATCCAGTCCTCAAGTGTCTGTTCGATGAGTTTTTGTCCTGTGTTCCAGATTTGACCCAAATAAAAGGTTCACATTTTCATGAACGCATCATAGTTGCTGAATTGATCCAAATTTCAATTAAAATTGCTGAGTTTATCAAACAAGTTCAACAAAGACCCGTCTGTTGTTACTAAAACCATTGATAGTATAGACAGCAAATGTTTAAGCTTGGTGATTGAGCAACATTTTTTAATACATCTCATATACTAATTATTCTACTGGGATCATTTTAAGCCCTTTGAAGTGTTGGAAAGGCTTAAACGTCCAATCATCTAAAACTGTCCGTGGGAAAATAAATAATAAATTAATTTTTAAGTATCTAGGTGCTCAATAAAACCCTGCCCACCTCTACACTCCATTTGTTCATATCCTCTAACTTGCGTTCCTCACTCTGCCCTCTTTCTTTCTACCACCTCCCAGGTGTCATTTCCTCCTCTCACTGAGCTCTTTTCCCTCCTCGGTGCACTTTGTCCTCTTCCCCTCAGTCACTTCTTTCTCCCTCGCCATTTTCCTCATATCGTTTCTCTCTGCTCCACTACTGTACCCACAGAGAGGGCCCTGGTCTCAGCAGCTTCCTGTCTCACAAAAGACCCCTCTGTCCCCCCCCCCACCTCCCCGTGTTTCCTCCGCTGCCACCCCACCCCCTTCCTCAACACCCCTGTGGTACATTCCCTCCCTCTCCCCTGGTGCATTCCTTATTGACCTCGGCCGGCTGAGGAGTCACTCTGTCAGCGGGCCTCTGAGAGTGGAACTGAGCCTCCACTGATCTGTGGAAGCAGCTTTTAGGGTTTTCTGTCGACTACGAGTTTGTCAAAAGGCTTTACGTTGCAAAACAAATCTCACATTAGCCATACACTGTAACTTTTCAAGATGGAGGTCTGTTGGCGTGCTGGCTGTGTTCATGTAAGGTACATTACCTAAACAAAGTTTGGAGGGCATCAGTTCATTCAATAACATTACAACACAAAGCTCGACTCCAAAACGCTGGTGACTTGTAGCCATTAAATCTGAATGAAATGTTGGTTTTTGACAAAATAACCAGTATAAGTACTGCCTCTTGCAGCTAAAAGCTTTCTTTTCAGCTTGTCTGCTCAGATCTTTTAATACAGTGATTGCTGTGTCAACTACACAACAGTTTGACACCAACAAAAAGAAAACTTTCAATAAAAAAAGTCACAAATTTCCCATTCAGAATAAGCAAAGGAACTTTTAATTGTAGAAACTGCCTTGTTCATTATTTTCTTCTTTCAGACCCCTCAGAGAGCACTATCACGCCTATAACTTGGCCACATACCAAAAGAAAAAGGGAAGTCTTGTCAGTGTAAAAAATTATATTGGTGAGTAATATGCAAAAATTGGAATTGTTGCTATGGTTACCTACAGTTTAATAATGCACTAATGCACTGTCTTAAAACAGCAATTAAGGATTAACTTGGTGTCCCAAGTAATTGTACTGTGAACTCTTAAATAACCCTTTCATTCATGTTGCAGCATCAGTGGCCCATTGATAAATCAGTTGACTGTCCAGGGAAAACTTTGTAACCTGACATTTATTCTGCTTTTACCTTGACAAATGCCAAACGCTGTTTGTTGGGGGAGGCTGTGGCTCAGGAGCCACTAATCAACCAGTGGTCGGTGGTTCGATCCATCGTTCATCTTGTCCGTATGTTGAAGTGTCTTTGAGCAAGACACTGAACTGAAGTCGCTCCCGATGGGCAGGCCAGCGCCATCAGTGTGTGAATGTGAATGTTATTAATTGTACTTGTTCTTCTCCTGCTTTGACATGTCAAAATGTCTGCTGTAGAAAAATGTATGTTGTTGACTTTACTAAGATCTAATGTTCATCTTTGATTCCAGCTACCATTGACTTCTTTGTACTGTAGTTCATGTGTTGCTGGATTTTCAAGAACTTCATTTCTCCAACTGAATTTCTGTCAGTCGTCTGTTGCTATTAATATTTATACAAATTTACCTAATGGTAAATGTCTCATTTGGAAGGAAACATCTCTGCACTGTTGTTATATAATCAATTCCTCACGATCAACGGTACAAAACCTCAGGTCACCTCAGCCTAGAAAAGCCCAGTTCAGCAGCCGGTGTGAAAAAGGTCTCAGATCTCCTGGTCTGCTGCTCCGGCTCCTGTAGGGGTTCTTTGTAATGGTCAGCGCAGTCAGGTATAGCAAGGTGTCACACCAACGTCAAAATGACCCACCTGACCTTCGCCTCGACCTCTCAGTGTCCAGCTGACTAGTCTGGGTTACAGCCGGGCTTCGCTGCCCTCTGACCGTTCACCGTTCAACCGACTGAATACTTTCAATACTTCACATACTTGCTGCTTCTCCTCTTTCATCTCTTACAATGAAGAAAACCCACAACAGAGTCTTGTTTGTCAGTCAGAATCATCTCTTCCTAAAAAAAAGGTTTTCCTGTCCTGGCAGAGTCCACAAGGAGATCTTCCTTTACCAAAACAATATGTTATTTTTACAGGCAACTTGTAATGTGTGTTGGAAGCATTCAACATCACCAGGTTTCTCATGAATCCTTTGAGCATTGGAGATTTTTTTTGTGTGTTCAGGATTATCAAAGTAAGTTTATTGCTCTTTCCTCTGAATGGAGTTTTCATGTTCTCTCTTTGTTTAACTGTGTTTCCTGCAGATCAGGTGAGATGAAGAGTCAAAGTGTCTGTTTGTTAGGATTGGCCCTCTGATGCAGGTCACAATCCGTCCATGATGTTCCCTTTGCCTCAGCCCAAAATATGCTGAGTTAAAGGAAACTCCAATGATTTTACGCATCAAGGTCTTTTTGCAGCTGTTGAAGAGTGCTACTGTATAAGTGGATAAAGTTGTATAAAGCTTTTTTTTTGTGGCTCCAGAGGGAGCTGTGCAAAATCAGATAAATTGCTTCAAGTGATGTCACTTGTCGATTGAACGAAATCAGGGCGTGTGAAGATAGAAAGAAGTTAGTTTACCAGACCTCTGTAGTCCGCTTCACATCTCTGCTTGAGGCTAACAGCTCCAGGCTACAGTAGCCGCTCCTTGCATGACACACCCGAATCTCCAACCTAACTCTTGCAGGCGAGTTGCATTGTGGGTAATGTAGGTGTCAGGTTTTGGGATAAAAAAGACAGACAGACTCTGATCCTCCTCCATCGATTTACATCTTTCTTTTTTTTTAAACAGTCCATTGTGAGTCTGACAATGTTATGGCAGTGCAACGCTAAATCAGTGGAGTACTTTTTAAGTATTATTTAAAGGTTCCATGAAATGGTGTTGAGATCACAGTTTCCTTAGCTTGTTGTTCTAACATAAAATAGGTGAATGAGGCAGAAGTTGCGGTAACATTGTGAGGGACTTGTTCAGAAAATAAATTTGGACAAAGACTGGAACATGGAAACTTGCCTGAGCTGTGGAGGGTCCCTCATCTTGTCCTCCCTGTTTAATGGAGCAGGACAGACATGAAGAACTTTTTAAAATCTTGGGCGTCAAGTTAAATATGTGAGCACCTTTTTATAGTGGAGGCAGCGGATGATTTGCCCCCACAAGAGCCAGATGGGCTGTTAGAAATGTTTTGATTCTTAAAGTAAGAGAAAAAGATACCAAGAAAAATGTATTTTCATACATATTGTCCATATTTGAACAATATAACCAGAGATAACAACACAGAAAAGACATCTTTTTGTCGATTTTATAGGATCTTGAAGGGCCTCCTTTGAACTGAGTTGACCTTTGCACACTCATTCTAAGGAAAACTCTGCTCTAAACTTTACTGTAGTCTACTGTCTGCAGCACTGACAGCTGTTTAGGTGACTTCATTTATGGAAAAACCTGCGACTCTTAAGACACAAATATGCAGTTGTGTCATAGTCCCCCATGTCCCACCCAGGGTTTTAGTCAGTAGGTCAGTTAGAGATGCTTCCCTCCATCTGTCCATCCACCTTTTCCTTCCCCTACCTCAATTTTCTTCTGGAGTCTCCGTGTGTAAATACCTTTTGATCCCTCCTCTCTCCCTCTCGCTCTTTCTCTCTTTCTCCCTCCCCTCACCTCCTGTCCGCTCTCTCCCTTCTTTATCAATGGCCCTCATTCATTCCCTCTCACCCTCTGCATGCCTGTGTGCCCCCCCCCACCCACCACCAGCAACTCTGCCCACCCTCCTCCTTATTCCCTCCTCTCTCTCTCTCTCTCTTTCTCTCGCTCTCTCTCTCTCTCTCTCTCTCTCTCTATTTCTATTCATTCCTGTGATTTTTCCTGCCTGTACCTTTCCACGGCACTAACGTCCCCTCCCAGGCTGCAGTTTCCTCAAAACTTCATATGCGTCCTATCTCTCTCTTCCATCTTTTGGCTCCGTTTCATTTCGGGGATTTTGGTATTTAGATGCAGATCTAGATGTGGTTATTTAAGGCTTAGGCAATATTCATTGGCATTTATGAGAAAAAAAAATGAATGGCCATTACATGCTGGCACGCTTATTACAATTTCAGGTATTTCAGTGCTTGTTAGATATGGATCTCTTCTGTCACTGCCTCTGTGTAGCACAATTAAGCTGTTAGTGGACACATTAATATACTCTATATGAAACATGCTCATCACATTTATGTTGAAATTATTTACTGCATCGTCCAGTATTTTTTTTTTTTTCCTCTTTCTGGTTCATGCTGTATCACCAGTCCCTATAATAGCCTTTTATTAATACAGCTATTATGCATCATCTGGGCAAATTACCTTCTAACAGTGAGTAATTGTGCTAAATTGAGCAAATCTTGGAGTTCACCGACTGCTATATTTAACGTCAAAGACTAAGGAAGCTGCCTTCATACTCCAAAAAAGAATTGTTAAGTGATGAAAGCTGCTACTGAAACACAGGCACACAAGAGAAATGCTGAAAATGAGAGAGAAGGGAACACACACATTGCTTTTTTTTTTTTTTTAAAGTTGAGTTTATCAAATGTCATCAAATGACTAGTATACTTTGGCAAAATATACTGTGTGCTCATATATAAACTCACACAGACATGCACTGTTATACATCAGCTGGCACGCAAACTTCAGAGCTCAGAACACACCCACTTGTGTGTACCCTTGCTCTACCCCACCCCCCCACCCCCCCTCTCCTTTGCTCCCTGCCTCTCTGCCCGTCATCACCCCTTGTCCTCCCTCCTCCTCGCCTGCCTATTTCGAGGTATGTGGTTAACTGGGTGTGCTCGGTGGCCAGATTCAAAATCACTGACCCATTCTCTGTCTAAATTCCCTTTTTTACCTGGCGCTGCACACCTCCAGCGGCTTCACCAGGCCAAGCTGAGTGTGTATTCATTACATACACATACACACACTCTTTGACCCCACTGTTAGTGCTCCCACTCCCTTTCTCCGTTTCCTCCCAGGCCAGCCCCTGCTCTGATCTATTTCAGTGTGTTGTGGCTAGCAGGGTGTGTGTGCGTTTGCGGCCCTGCCCAGTAAAATACAGACTTTTCAAGGAAGTCAGCAGTATAATATGGCCGCTTTATTGTAATTACAAGGTTCTCCTTTTGGAAATAGTGCACAGAGAGAGCTGCCCACAGGCACTTGCTGAATCTGTCTTCAAGAGCCGATGCCATCTCTTGCTTTTCCTTATGCAAACGCCCTTGTCTCAGTCTCATCCACTCTTGGAGGCTCCTTGCTCGCACTGACCCAGATCTTGCCACACCAGTGCCAGCTGGATATTAGTCAGCCTTTGACATTACAGCCAGTAAGGATTCCAGTGCCGTCTGACTGGATGATGTGTCAGAAATATGTTTGGTGGGTGGCCACGTGTGATGGAGCTTCCCCGCAGGGAAACCTTGTGGGCTCAGAGTTCTTATAACCCTTAAATTACTGCCCATAAAATTATAGGGGTTTATTAATTCCAATATGGTTGACATTGAAGCTAAAATGTGTAATTGAAGGGTTCACATTGACCTTTTGGACAGATTTTCTTCTAGACTGGACAAGTGGAAGCACCTGCCTTTTGATGTCAGGATGTTTTAGGTTTTTGCAGCCTCACCTCTTGGTGAAGTGGTCAGTGGGATGTTTGTTTGAAAGATGATGAAGTCACGCTGCTGGTGGGGGCACACGTGCAACTCCACAATGTAGATGCTCAGCAGATTGTGTGGATTATACTGTTGCTAAGGCAGGGTGCTGCATACTGTATTTGGTCAAGGTTGCGGGTAAAATGGCATTCAGGACATATTGGATACAAAAACTGCACATGGTCAGATTTTAAAGCCAAATGCTTCCATCTAACATGCTGTAACAGCAGAATAACGTTGAGATGGTGTCATAGGTAGCCATATTTAACCAAATAGTGTTCGTATGAACATTTAATCATCTAACTGTGAATATACTGTATGTGTACTGTTACATCTGAACAATTATCTTTTCTTTCCATTTGGACAATAAACAATATAAAGTTGATTAGCACAGATTTAATATATAAGTACCTTTATTTCACCTGCAAAGTTAAATGAACTCAGGCAACTACCCATGGTACCAAAGGCATAGTATAAAACTGGGCATCATTTGACACCATCCAGATGCTACTTTTACATGTAGATGACCCAATCTCTCACTGTCGCCCAGTAGTTCACACTACACTACAATTGTACTTCACAACTGTAACTGCGGTTGTGATAATTTGTGTTTGAAATGTCCAACAGACACTTGTTTTCCCTCCATAGTTCCACCAGCTGCATCTCCACTGGTCGTTTGTCAAAAACAAAAGTGCATCTTTTTTTTGTATTTGCAGCAGTATTTAGCTCAACACAACCATAGTTATATTGGTTCTTGCAAAAATAGGCTGCAAAATAAATACATCATAAAATAACACAACAGATCGCGTCACCAGGGGAACACACAAGTTCTTACATAACATGGATGGGTTTATTTTATGTTAAGGGTTACTTTCCCATATTTCACATGAGAAACAAGTATATAATACATGTTTATTAAACACAAACAAATCAAAAAAGTCTTCCTCTTCTTCCCAGATTTAGCTGTTAATAATCAATAGATGAAATTTCTAGTCCCGTCTGGTCAAGCTGTGTACCTGCCAAAAAATAAAAAAGTAAAATGAAGTAGAAAGAAAAAGATTACATTAAAGGAGGGTTAAATTAAGGCCACTTCAAGTCCATTACAGTTTAAACTTTAAACTCCCCAACAGGCATTCAAAAAGGAGAATTGGCCCAGTCTTCACTTGTCCATTATGCAAACAGTCCCTGCATTTACACCATAGAGAAGGAGGAAATAAATTAAATAATATTAATAAGAAATAATAATAGTACAGGCTTAGTACAAATGCCAAATCTGAGATAGGGATACACATGCAGTCTTGGCTTTTATATGGATGAGAGCAAAGTTAACTGAGGTTGTAAAGAAGGCGTGTAGAAAAAAATGAAAGCTAAACAAATATATCAGTGAATAATGTTGGCGTTTCATACTTAATATTCTATTAAAATCTGACCCCCATGACTGTTTGACCATTTTATTGCATATTTTCCTCTTAAAAAGCATGGCACATGGATATCTGATTTGAGGTGCTTGAGGTCTAAATTTGTAACTCAGAGGTAATAGCTCGAACACCAGCTGTCTCAAATTCACTGGAACCAGGAGAGGAACAGACGGATGAAATAATTTTAGCATCAGCAGCTCTTTGTGGCAGAATGACTCACCACACTTCTTAGAGAGAGAACTGGCAGCGTTACTACCTTTTTAAATAAAAAAAAATGAATTTACCAAAGACATTAATGGATTATTGAATAACTGTAATACATTCAGATAAACTCTACTCACATGACCGCAGTCTGTAGTGATTCTGTAGTAATAAACAAACAACAACAGACGGGACAAATCCCAGCCAGACAACCACTTTCTGTTGTGTCCCTGTTAAAACCATGGATACAACAAAAGAGGTGGTTATGATCCTTGAATATGAATCCTTTGGTATAAATGATTTTTTTTTTTCTAAAAAAGTGCATACAGTACACACACATGTGCAAGTCTAGCACAAACACATACCACAGATGTCTCTTGGGGTGTCTCTTTTTACACTCTGTGGCATCTACTTTCAGAGCACAAGGAGGCCAGAACCAAACATTCTGTCTTCAAAAAACACTCAGTTCACTGTTTCCAGGAAGCCAAAATAAAACCCAGAGATGCCACACTGAGGGAGCGTTTCCTGGACGAATATCCTTGCAGTGAAAATAACATCTCAGTTGTGAAGCATATACAGTGTGTGCAACAAAAAAAAACCCTCATAACTAGGCATTTACACAACTGACAAATTCTGGGGTTTGTATTGTTTCTGTTTTTTTTATATTGTTTATTCAATCAAATGCACCGATATTTGGTTTTCTACTCCCTGCTTTCTGTTTTTTTCCACTTTCCTGCTGTTGTGTTGACCTCCTCTGTCCTCGTTTTCTATTGGTTCTGTTGTTTTTTTCATCCCAACAACTTTTATGTTGTTTTTTTTTTTTCTACATCTGAGAACATGAAATTCTATATTTTCCTTCTGGTCTCTAAATAGTAAAATATAGGTATAAAAGCTATCCAAGCCCTTTTTTCTCTTTCTGTCTTTATGATTTCTGATGGATAATTGCTGCCTAGTTAATGGTTTCAGAGAATGATCACACGACGGCCGCTCCTTCTCATTCCGCATACATCAAAGCTCACCCCTGTACTTTCATATATATGGTAACGTTTCTTTCTTTTCTTCTTTTGGCAGCCTCATATGCAAACTCATGGACATTGCACTACCACTGAACACAACCTAAAACATGCCGAGATACTTATAGCGTGTCCCTTTTCCCCACGTCTGGAATTTACCATCCAGTTATATGTGTATTCTGGGTAAATTATGGGTCCAAAAGGATTTCACAATGCATCAAAAAAAAAAAAAGTGGCTGGCACTGGCAGAAACCTGGAGAGTATCCATGCTGCGGCTTATGGTATATACTATAGTTCAACCAGTGTAAAGATATTGGATGTGCTAATTTACTTATAGTTTTAGATTTAAGCTTGACCATCTTCATGCTAACATATTAAAGATATTCATAATTTCCTTCCTCATCAGTGTAGAAAAGCCCCCCAAACAGCATTTGGACTCTCCACTTTAAGCCCAACTAGTGAACAGTAGGCAGACCAACCACACCAAGCCAATGTTAGGATAGATTAGGCTTTTAACTGATGACTTAATTCACCAAAACCATGATTAAACAGTTGAATTAATGATATTAAAAGAATGTGTCACAGCATATTTTACAAACTTTTTATAAAGTTTCACCAGCATCCATCTAAATGCCCAAATCTGCTAAATCAAACTGATATAAGCCACCGTTCAGTCTATTTATTGTGTCATATATGTAATGTATGCATATTTTTATCAGCCTGATTGCACAACCCTGACAGATCCCTGTCACTTAATTTTACTATAATGAGTAATAGCGTTAAAGCCTCTGATTATGCTGAACTAATGTCTGTCCTACCAGACGTTTACTGTTCCTCTCAACAGCTACAACACAGATGCTAAGCTGACACAAATGTTTAGTTTTGAATGTATACTTGTTTCATGTTTATGTTTAGTCTGCTGTCACAGTTCACCTCTTATCTCCACTGTAAGTGGGGTCCTTCTCTGATTTATTTCTCTGTATGCGACTGACTTGCAATGTGTTCACAAGAAGTAACTCACATATGTTGGACACTCAAAGAGCAGCTTTGGCCACAACACTGTTGATGCTGAAGTCATAATGAAACATTATGAATACTGTGAAACAATGCACTAAAACTTACCTAGCTGCAGGTCGGTGTAGATAAGAACATTGGCTAAATAATACAAAAACGAGCCAACGAGCCACCATCAGCTCATCGCGCATGCCCATAAATGGCTGTCTGTTCCGTAGCCTTGGTTGCTATGGTTGTTGCTAAGGTTTTTGCATGTGTTGTTTGCATGTCCACTCTCATATTTCGGATAGGATTTCTGTTCAAACATATACAGATGTATTTGAGAAGTTGACATTTCGAATAATGAACAGAAAAAAGTGAAATTCTACTACTATAGTAAGTTTACGTAGCTTCTGTAAGTCGGCTGAGGGGAAGCTTCTGGGGGCTAAACAATCAGAAGAGAGTGGGCTCATCGGGAGGGGACACTTAAAGAGACAGGAGCTGGAAATGTGCATAATATGTCCCCTTTAAAAAAGCCATTTGATAAAAATATGTATGCATAACTGAATTAAAAGAAGATCTATATTTTGCAAATCTGAGTTCATCAGGCAGGTCCTTCCAGAGATGAGGTGCCCTAACAGAAGATGAGATTATTTTATGAGCCATCCTACACATACACAGTAGATCCAGATGTTTGACAGATCATGATGTAAGAATCATCAAGAGTTGTCTGGTGAATGCACACGAGTAACTAGGTGCTGGTCATAGTAATGGCAAATATCGAAAGGAAGACAACCGCATGCAATCAATATTTCAATCACACTTGGTCTTGTCAGCGTCAGATATACACATCTCACACCTGGTACTCATCCATAATCAGTGACATCATCAACAAGTTACAAGGGTTCACCTGAGTTCATCACAATCACTAAACACTAGAAAAAGTTACGCAAACATGTCAACATTTCATTCCATTTATATTTTTGACACCATGCAGACTATTCTTTTTGGAGTATGTCCCTAAAAATGTTCAGATGCCTCAATCACTTAAAGAGGACAATCTAAAAGTAAGTATTCATGTAGCCGTTACAAAAAATGTATTGTTAGGGGCCCAAGCTGTAGATAGATAGATCATGATGTAAGTCCATTTTGTAGCTGATGCAAGTCATGAACTCTGAATGCAGCTCCACACTGGTTACCTCATCAAAAAATGATACCTGGCATAATACGTTTTAATACGTTTTACATGCATACAGACTTTTTTGCAATTTTTGAGGTTAAAAATTTTCAGAACAAAGAAAATATTTAACATTGCAGTGGTTAAACAGCCTTCTGAGTTGCCTTCACCTGAAAATTATTGTTTTTCTGATATAATATAAAGGAAAAGTTTTATTCTTTGTCTTTATAATGTTTTCTCTTGCTACTAAAACCCTCAGAGAGAATGAGATTAAGGTTATAACATATACGTATACCACATCCCCCTTCATTACCCCTCAGAGAATCAGACAGAAATCAGGGGGAATGAAATGAAAGGTAGTGAGAGAGAACGAGCGGTATAGAGCATCAAGGGATAATCATGGTTAATTACTGCTTTCTGGTTGTGGAGTCTGCATTCAAAGAAAGTGACTAACCATGGGCTGTGTGACTTTAGACAAATTTACAAGGCAGACGGCTGGGTACGTCTGATAGCTTTGAAATATAGAAGATGCTGTTAGCTGTTAAGGGGCAGGTAGGGATATGAAAGGTGCTTTGAAATTATGAAAGGAATGTCTCTTTTAAGTTTACTACTAAAGTTGGTTTAAAGTTTATGTCCCAGTGGGTTGACATCAGAACCAATAAGAATCATTGGTTTAAAAACTTACTGTGACCATATTTTTTTCTTTTCCAGGTAAGTATTGTTTTTTTTCAGATATGACAAACAGGATGTCAGAAACACCAGTTGTGTTCAAAATTTTCAGTTATTGTTGAGTCAACACTGGTCATCTTTGAGATTATAGCTTGTCGTGTTGTTGGAGTGCATTATCTTGTAAGGCAGGACACCACATATGGTTGCTTGATATGTAGATTAGGTTGCAGGATATCTTTAAGACATACAGTATTATTTGTCTAATTTATTTTAAATTTCCAAATATTAGAAAGGTTTCAAATATATCATAATTTCTATCAACCAGCCAGTGTGATGCATTGCTGTTGGGTTAGAATGGTCATTGGGAAGAATGTTCTCCCTTATTTGAACCCGAGTGGTGCTTGGTTATTAGACTTTTGTACAAGTGATCAGGCACTTGTAATTTACTTGATTTTTTCCATTTTCTGATACTTTGTTCTTCTACTCCACTTCATTTCAGATGGAAATATTGTACTTTCTTCTTCATGCAATTTGTTTTAAGATATATACTGTACTACTAGTTACTTTTCAGATAAGATTTTGCATGAAACAAATATGATAAACATATAAAATGCATTTTTACAGTATTCAGCCAGTGACCCATCATCATGATTCAGCAGTTTCACCAAATTTACTGTTGGTCATGATCATTTTGAGACCTAAAGATGCTGTTAAAGGTCAGAAAATATTTAGAAAACAAAATATTATGTATTATATTCTATACAAGACCACCAAAGCTTATGCTTTTGGCCAGCTGTATAACCTCATCTATTTGATCATCATAAAACATGGTTTGTTAGATATCATGTCCATGTAAATAAATGATTTTGGCTGTACTCGGTTCATGCTGTCAGTCCACAACTACTGGATGGATCTCCATTGAATTTTGTGCAGACTTTCATCGTCCCCAGAGGATGAACCCCACTAACTTTAGTGATCCTCTGACTTTTTCTGCAGCGCCACTGTGAGGTTGACAGCAGCACCATCATCAGGTAAAAATTTCAATGTTCCCAATACTTTGGTTTATGACCAAATACCTGCAGAGCTGAAGGCATTCCCGTCAACCTCATCTGTACTTTGTGTTTATTCCTAATTAACAAATGTTAACATTCTAACATGTTAAACTAAGATGGTGAACATAGAAAACATTATACTTAAGTACTGTGAGTATGAGAAGACAATGAAGTAGAAGCACTGCTAGGTCTTTGTGGTCGTCGCATACAAGTGCTCTTTGAATACTTCATGTATACTGTGCTTATTCTATCTCGTGAAGGGCTCATTACATGGGTGTATATATGGTCTCAGTCAAAAATGTAAAATGCAAGTCTCCTTCAAAACGATCCAAGGCACACTGTAGGGTTTGTGCAACATTGAAATGGCTTTATTTTACATGGCAATATGTATTTAAAATGACCAACGCATTGCAACCCACATAGGTCTTTATCATTGTCAGCAGTAGCTTCATTGTGAGTATGTTGGCATGTTAACATTAACTTTAAGCTCAAAGCACCATAATGTCTTTAAGTACAGCCTCACAGAGCTGTTGGTGTGGCTGTAGACTTTTAGTCTTGTTAACTTAAGCATGATTGTCCCTTTAAACATAATGATCTGTCAGGTGAAAACATTGTATCTCCAAAATGCAAAACTTTTGTAGACAAAGAAAGAGACAGCTGATGATGGCAGGCATAAGTTCATTACACACTACACTGATTCACAAATAATTATTACTCATCTCTCTGTCTCCCTCTTTCTGCCCACCTGGGCTGAAGCTGCAAAACAAGGCCACGTGGGGCTAACCAATCAGCACGAGA
The DNA here is from genome assembly GCF_963924715.1 of Thunnus thynnus. Classification (NCBI taxonomy): domain Eukaryota; kingdom Metazoa; phylum Chordata; class Actinopteri; order Scombriformes; family Scombridae; genus Thunnus; species Thunnus thynnus. Next base: position 6,708,095 of record NC_089531.1, read on the forward strand.
GGAGGGCTCCAAGGATCTAGCTAAAAGGGCGTGGTGAATAGCGCGGACAGAAGCCTGATTGGCTGGCCGGACGCTCACTCTCGTCTGCTGCCCAGCGCGGTGCGCTGTCCTGCTGTCTGATCTACCGTTTACCTGGACAATCCATCATAAAAACCAACCTTTTTGAGCCACAGGTACGAAGACAAGAGAGAGGGAAGTGAAAAAGTTGAAGAGAAATACTCTGTTGGCCGTTTTCAGTGAATCGGGATTGTTGAGAGAGAATCAGAGACAAACAGTGACTGCGTGTCCTACACGCAACATTAAGCCACTTGCTCACAGTTGAAAAGAAAGACGCAATTGTTGTGTGTGTGTGTGTGTGTGTGTGTGTGTGTGTGTGTGAGTGAGTGAGTGTGAGTGTGAGTGTGAGGTGAAATATTTGTGTAGGCCTATCATTAAAAAAGTTCAGCTTCCACTCAGGCGCTCCTCCGTACACGTAGATAGACGTGCGCCAAGCGCGCAATTACGCACGCCCTCTCTCTCTCCCTCTCCCCCTTAGCCATTCACTCGTTCACCCTCTCTCTCCCCACACACACATACACACACGCTCTCACTCTTCGTTTGGAGAAAGTAAAGAAGGGGAGAGGGAAAGAGAGAGAAGGGAGAGAGAGCGTGATTCCAGGTCTCTCTCTGCTGCTCTCTCCACTTTGGGTACTTGTACCCAGTCTGACTCAATGGGGCTTTAGCACTAAGGGGTTAAACGTTAAAATAAAAGATATTTATTCACCCCAAACCCCTTTTAGTGTTTAGGTTTTGTGCATTAACATAGACAGACATAGGTAACTCATCAAGGAAAGTCTCCGGGAGAGAGGTAGAGACGTCTCCAGAGGCGTGCCTTTTTTGTCTGTTGCCTCGCAGAAGGTTCAGTCGGGTCCCTCTCGTCGGCTGGCTTTCTGTGAGAGGATAACTTCCACCTTATCCTGCATTTACAGCTCAACCAGGCCGGCAAACTACTGCAACACTATGGATATTGGAGATTGTCCCTTACGGAGGAAACGGAGACCATGGCGCATGGACTTCTCATCCTTCGCCTTGGTAGCCGTGGCGCTCGCCGTGTGCCAAACGACCGTGGTTCGGGCAGGTAAGACATTTTGTCTTATAAATGGTTGTGATGTTTTTGGCCACCTTTAGTGTTTTCCTGTTTAAAACGTCTCCATGTTTCTTCGCTGTTTAACGTGTGTATTAAACATACACTTCATCTATTATAGGACACTTGCACCTGACATGCTTCTTTACATTTTCCCCAGAAAATAGGGTCAGCAGTTCCCCACCAACTGTCATCCCTTCGTATTCAAATCTGTTTTATTTGTTATGGTGATTTCTGCATATTTGTACGTTTATCTCTAGTTTCTGCACTGCGTCAGACTCATCTTCCCAAAGCATCCCTGGACTACTTGTATTGTCGACATGGCTCCGAAAGGCTTGAACAAAGCTACCGATCATTAATCAAAAATAAGTCGGGAAATCTGAGGCAGTGATGCTGAGGAAAGACGTGTGTCCGATAATGGACCTAGGAGATTTAGGGAATTTTCAGCGCTGTGTCAGTAAATGTCCATCCCCTCAAATACAAACGCAGAAAATAACGACACTAATACTGTTAACCTGTGTGATATTTGTTACTATTTGGGGGAAAAAAGTTATCGGGAAATCTCGTCAGCCTTAACACACTTTGTCCGATAATGGATGTTACGCACATAAACCAGAGAAAGCTGAGAGGTTACAGAAGCTTTACAATCACTTTCTGTTCCAGGAAAACACACAGACGCGTTATTATGTTTCGAATAAAAGTTTGCCTTTTCGGACTTAGTCTTCCTCTCTCAGTGCCTGCACCCTGCTGACAGGTGTCACCTCACCAAATGTTGCGATTATCCGCTGAGCTCAACTATTTCAGCCATCATTTTTTACTAACTTTCCTGACATTTTCCTTCCCAATTTCTCCTCCTATTAACTAAATTTCACTATTAAGAATCTCGTTCATTTTTGACATGATGGTGCTGATTTTACGCGCTCCTGCAGCCCCCCCATCCGGAGGGGGCCATGGGATAGGACGGTGCGTAGAGCTGCTTCAGTCGCTTTTTGAGAAGATTTGCGAACTAATAATCCCACTTAGGAAATTTGTAGGGTTTATTATTATTATTATTATTTCTCGGAACTTAATGTTGGCCTGTGAGTAAACTGATCTGCGCACATAGAGGCTGCAGCAGGGACTGTGGGAAGTTGGCTCGGTGTTTACCAGTTCAGCCTGTGCACCAGTCCATCCATCACTGCCTCCAGGGAGGGATTTCTGCATCTAGTTTGCAGGATGTGACAAGACGTCTGTGGAAAGTTGATTTTGCGTTTTTTCCCTCTTGTTAAGAGCGAAATATTATATTTGTATTAGTTTTATGACGATGATACTAACAATAAGAAGACTAGTAAAGTTGTTAATTAATACTGACACCTTTTAAGCCCAGAGGATTTGTTAACTTTCTCCCAGTTGGTAATTCTTAGTAACTTGTATGTATGTTTTTGTAAAGTTTAGTTCCCCTTCACCTCTCCGCATCAGTTATCCATCATAAAGGAATGATCTGTATGTGCTGCAGTTCCCTGACGGACCGCTAGTTGCACTGAGTTATTTTTAACACAGAGAATCCATTGATTCACCTGAGTCCAGATCAGTTCACATCTTGATTGAGGACGTTTGATGCGGAATGGTACTGCGTGGAAAGAAATAAAATGAAAGAAAAAAGCATTTCAAAAAAATTCTGGAGGCACGAAATTATTACCTTTAGTACCTGTTATATGTTGTTTAAATTCTGAACTTGAGATTTTAGTTGAACCATAGTGGATCTGAAGCTGGTTGGAAAATATTTTTTATCTTTTGGCTATTTTTTTTTTAATCGTTACACAACTTGTCAGAAATAGAAGCGAAGTTTGGCTGCTTTGGCTGAGACGCATCATGCAGATTTTGTACAGAAACTCCAAACAGGTTTAGTTTACACAAACCTTTGGAGAAATAAATTTACTTTAGCACTTTCACTGGACAGACGGATCAATGCCTCTTTATTCTTCGTTTGGACAGTTGCTGCAGCTTACGGACCAAGGGGGCTTTTGTAACATAAATTGCCCTCCTTCAGTGTATTCTTTGGCCCCGTTTCCAATTTCAGATTGCGAGAGGCGATTGCACCTTCCCGTCGTCTCCCGTGTGTATTTTGGAGGCGGAAGCCTGAGACATTTTTGCTTTTTATGAATAGGTTATTATGCGGCGGAGCAGCTCGGTCGCAGAGGTTTGGGAGTGAAAGCGTTTAGTGTCTCCGTGTCTATGTGCGCTTTGTACAGTTGTGTTTGTGTATATGCGTCTGTAGGCTATGGATGTTTTTTCTCAGTTCAGGGTGTGGAAATGTAAGCCACATCTATGTGAATGTGCCTCTGTGTGCAACACCTCGACCAGGCTGCGTTTCTCATCTTAAACGATGCTTATAGAGGCGCTGTGTGGAAGAAAGTTATTTTTTGATGATCTGACCGTGTGATAATGTCTGAGTGACGAAGATAAGACACTCCCTTTACCTGTAAGCGCGTGCCCGGTCCCTTGCGTGCGTGTGCACACGAGCGTTCCTGCACGCGCACAATGCATGGCACGCCAGTAGTTGGCCAGACGCGTTGGACCATTGCGTGCACGTATCTGTGCGCGTCCCAGTGCGCACAGTGTGGTGCAGCAGCAGATGTTAGTGTAAACTATAACAGCGCCCCACCCAGGCTGTGAAAGACGGATTTAGAGAAGAAAGTGGTCAGATTCTTTCATGTTTATTCTCTCTTCCCTGGGAGAATGGAGACTTGGAAAAGACCAGGAGGAGGAGGAGGAGGAGGGATGGATGAGGCGCAGCCATCACCCAGAATGCAGTGGGCCTAGAAAGGCATGAAAGCCGGGTTTTGTTCAAAGGTGGAGAAAATCGGAGGGCAATATTTTCTTGACATGGATGTTCCTCAGCCTCATTTCAAAGCAGAGCACTCCTCAAAGGGAAGTCTGTCTCAGTTTGGCTAAACATAACATAACCCTGCGCTCTCTCTCTCTCTCTCTCTCTCTCTGCTGGTGAATAGAGCTACTATATGTGGTGGCAGCGCAGAGTTTTGACAGTTCATTCCTGTGACTGTATGGAAGTGTGTGGTATTTCAGGCTTCTGTTGGACACATGTGACTCACTCTGGCAGCTTTAACCTCGTCCCTTTCATTTTGCTCTGTCTTGTCGTCATTCTCATATGGGCCCTGGTGGTTCTGGTAATCCACATCCATCCTCTCTCCTCCTTTCTTTTTAATAGTCATACTTTCGCATAGATATTAGACGCTTCAGGATAATGTGTCCAGTTAATCTTGGTAGATCCCCGACAGATGTCAGCACTGCACCCAGGGCCATCACCAAAGTTATGATTTCAGTAGTCTGTCATCTCACCCAGAGCATCATCTAATTATTAGGTTGATAGGAGTTGGTAGATGACCAACCAACAAGCCACAAAATTAGATGTAATTTGTTTAAAAATACCTTGTGTATCACCAAACTTACAGATGTCCTAAGTGTTTTGAGTCTTTTTGCCCTGAGTTTAGCCTCCCAGGCAGACCTCAATCTCATTCTGTATTGAACTTCCACCTCCTTCTCCATGACTAACAGACCTCAGCCAGAACTCAACCCTAGACTTAACAATGTATAATGAAAGATTGCAATATTGGTTTTAGAACATAATCCTGCTGGCTGGGAGGCCTAGTTCAGAGCAAAAACATTCCTGTTACTCAAAGTTATTGCCTGTTAGTTTTTAATCTTCACCAGTTTACAGACTATCAAGAAATTGGACAGCTGCACACTGACATAGTTACCATGACAGTTTAAGGCTCAGTATACTAATGATTTCATTCCAGATGAGAACTTAGATTACTTACATTGGAGTTCATATTCGACACACTTCTCTGTATAACTCTGTAAATCTCTCACAAAAAAGCTGAAGCCTTGAAAATGCAACTACTCAGGACTGTCAAGTGGCTCAGCCATCCTTCTGCAAAATGGTATCGTACTGTATGGACAGGCAGATAAGGCCCAGACTGTCGTTGTTCTTGGCTAAAGCACACAAAAGTCAAAGCTGACATAAACATCCAACACTTCTGATGCCTCTAAATGTGAGTGATGTACCGAAGGACCTCAGTTCTAAACCGTGACAACCCCTCAAACTGTGAACTCATAAAATCCTCTCAGACAAAATCGCATTAACACAGCAGACGTAAGGGAACAGAATGAATAGAAGATTCCTTCATCCTCAGTTTCATAGGTGATGATTTAGTGGTTTGTGTGTGTGTAGATAGTTAGGCGTTATTCCTCAGAGGTTTTCTGTTTTAGCAGATGATGTACAAGGAAAGCAGGAGAGCGTGCCAGCTTTATAATGACAGACTATAGGATGCTATTCCTAGTCACTGTTATTTTGCTGCTTCTAGGAAGTCAGTGAAGGAGGGCGTGGAGAGACCAGCTGTGTGCTTTTTCATATAATGTTAATGTACATCTTTTTTACCAGACATCTATACAGTTTATCCAATTTGAAAATAGTTTTAAATGTTGGTTTTAGCTGTTTGTGTATTTAGACTTGAGTGGAAAGTGTACTTCTCTGGTATGTTAGAAGATATGACTTGAAAGCCTATTTTATATCATCTTTCCTGCAGTTTAACTATTTGCACTATTCTAACGCAGTAAACCAAAATGATCTGATAATATAATGAGGATACAGCCTTCCTTCATTCATTGTCACACCAGTTTCTTTCCCAGCATGCATTGGGAGCAAGTCAGGGGAACATCTTGGATAGAGTACACATATAGATAAACAGGTTAAAATAAATAGCAATGATTATTTTCTAACACACCTTCATAGAGCCACTATGTAGAGGAAATAACCCAATCATTGCATCCTGTAATATAAGGAATACTAAGCAAATTATGTACAATTCATTAATCATTTTAACAACCAAACACAACAGGAACAAAAACCGATGCACAAGTTAAAGACAACAGGATTTGTACTATACACTGTGTACGAAATTTACATAGTTTCCAGACATTTGATTTTCTTCCACTGTCTGCAAATAATTAGGGTTTTTAATTAGCTGAAAGTATGAAATGTTCCAGTCCTGAGGGAGACTCGCAGTGCATCTTAGGGATCCCAGACGCAGCACATCACAACCTCTGCAGCTTTATCTATCTTTATCTATCCATGCAGTTAAAATTACACCTATAAGGATCCCCAGAATGCAGTGGGGATTTCTGATGTGGGGATTTCCACGCTGAAAAGGTGTCGACATAAACAGTGATGATGATAGTTTATTATGCAGCGCTGGCCCGCTGCTGTTCTCTTTATTTTAAGTCTGACTTGTCACCTCTGACTAGACTCTGGGATAAACGTAGGTATTCTGATGCCGCTGTTAGTGAGGATGTGTGATTCAATATAAATATGTAAGTTTATCTTGTAGGATGAGAGCAGTAGGTTTGGGAAATAGTGAGTGTATGATTTTCATCAACATCTTTACAGTAATCTTATCTTTAAAAGACCAAAGTGTCTTTTTGCATGTTTCAAACAATTATCTATAATCTGCATTAGCATTTACCAGTCACCGTAGAGCAGATTATATTTCTTTTTTGTACAGTTTTGCTGTGAAAATGATCCAGTTAAGACATGCAGAATATCAACTATTGGCAGCTTTAAACCAATTATATTGTCAGCAGTGACTCTTCTGTTCAGTCTCAGAGGTGAAACAGTTCAGTGTAACAGATGCTTTTCCTTTTAAAGTAACATATGGAGACTGTGTTTTTGGACTTTCAGGTTTTCTAAGTTGAATGCAGTCAGAGCTGAGCTGTGAAAATTCAGCACAGACATGTCAGTGGTCTGGTTTCTAATTTGTGCCCTTGCTCACTGTCTGTCCCATATGATAGTATATTATAAGGAACCACTGACTGTCTCCTGGTCAGGGTCCCGTTGTCCCGTTCAGGCCTTGTGGTGTCAGTATCCACCCTCAGCTCCAAACTGAGACTGTGGCCTCGGGCCCTGAAACCGCACGTGGCTCCAGTAAGATACACGTTGGCAACATCAGTGCAGCACACACAGACAGGCACAGACCACATAATGGTACACAGGGGACAGTAGAGGACTTGGGCACATGCTGGCAGCAGCTCTTCTGTGGAAGGGAGTGATATGCATGAAACCACAGAAAGCTACAACACACTAAATGATGGCGCTGGTCTGTAGTGACGGATAAACCACATGGACTGTGAGATTCATAATACTCTAAATTTAGAAGTGATAGAGGCAAGTGTAAGAAACTATAAAAAGAGGAGAATGAGCTTCAGTAGCAAGGAAAAGAAACACTCTTAATGTGTCAGAGATTATTGATGTCATACTATGATTGTTTATAAAAGTGTGTAACTCACATTTAGTGAGAGAAAAAATGGAAAAAGACAAAAAGTTACCTTCCACTGCAGGGTTAGCAGGTTATTCATTAAGATATAATCAATGTCACTTAAGTATTTGTTACCACTCTTGGACACTTTTTGGTGTTTATATGCCAGGTGTATTAGTAACAGACATTTCACATTGAGACAAATAATTTTCCAGTTCTCCTTTAGTCCTGTGTCCTTGCTAAACATTTCCCAGTCCATTAAAACCAACTGATAGACATTCAACGGAAACTTTGGACTTCTTCAATGGTTGTAAAGTTAACTGTTCCTGTATAAAGCGCACCTGTAACCTGCATGTCAAACTGCTGTGTGTGAGGGAACAACAGTGGTGTTATATTCTATTAAAAATGTGTGTTTGACAGTTTTTCTAGCCAGCCTCTCTAAGTCTCTTCTGTCTTTAAAGCGTCACCATGTTCCAAGTCGAGGTCTAAAGACAATACATGAATTGTTCTTTGATTATTTTACTAAGTTTGTAAGATTTGGATTGGATATCTCCTCTCTGTGTTCTTTTGTTTGGTAAGAGATCAGTGCCAGTGTCAGTTTCTGTTTGAATTGCAAAAAGTTTTAATTGAATTTGACAACACGTGACGTTTGATGTGATTCTGACTTTCAGTTGTACTTTTAAATTCACGTCACGCTGTTGAAACGCGGTCTCTTAACTGCTGCTGCCCTCCAGGCTCTGAATGGTTTCCCTCCTGAACTGTTTCAACTTTTATCTAAATCTATCTTACAACTTGCTGTCGAGTTTCCTTGTGTAATCAGAGGAATTCGGTGAAACATTTGTGAGGATTTATTGACATTTATGTGACACAAAGGATAGTTTTGTATCAGTCTTTTGCCCTCTTTGGCAGCCAGTCACGCACTGCCACACTGTGTAACATCTACATGATAATTAACACCACACTGACAGACTAAATCCTTATTTTATATCATATAAATAATCTGAATTCTAATAACCTCTTTTTTACAGCGTGGCTACACATAATGGATTTTATGTCTGTGTACAGTAGACATTATAAATAAATTATAACTATAGAGCACCATATTGTAAATTATAACCTGCAGTCAGAGTTTAGCCCATCAACTAGCCATCATGGTCAGCGGTGTGGATGGAGCGGCGGCGGGTGATTGAGGAGCAACTGGAGTTTAGTTTCATGGTTTTCAATGTTGAAATTATGTTTATATTTAACTGTTAAGTTGTAAGTTATGATACTTATTGGAGATCTTATGATCATATTTTTTTCCCGAAAAACCTGCCATCTTTGTGTATTCTTAGAAGTGCAAGGAGACTGAAATATTGAGGCAGTAAATTAGCGTACAGATGGATGTGTGTGTGTGTGTGTGTGTGTGTGTGTGTGTGTGTGTGTGTGTGTGTGTGTGTGTGTGTGTGTGTGTGTTTGTTAATCTGTGGTCAGCTTTGCGAGTCCTTTTCACTCTGTGTCTCTAACAATGTGGTCGTTGTGTAAAGGTGAGAGGCGAGGGGTCAACATGTCAGCTGGAGTGTGTGTCTGGTATTTGACACAGCTGTACCAGTAGAGGAGAGGGTACACACACACACACACACACACACTCACATATACATTTACACACACAGAAACAGTTAAACAGAGCATCTAAGACAGATTCAACAGGGGAGGAAATAAAGGTTTTGCTAAGAATCACACAGTTGTCACCTCAGTCTGCAGTGCCAGTATGACCAGTATGATTAGTGAGTATACAGGGCTGTCACTGTGATTAGACAAGTTTCAACACAGAAAAATATGCAGAGTATTTAAATATCACCTATTAGTGTAAACTGCATACTGTTTTATTTTACATTTTTAACATTACTGACTTAATTCATACTGGGATCGGCTTCAGACCATTGAACAAGTACAGAATAAGTGTAGAAAATGGATGGAATATACCGTATTGGCCCAAATATATGATTATATTTTAATCTAGAAATTACATTTAAGAAAGTGGGGGGTCATCTTATAATACTTATATACTACTCTATTTCACATACAACCATTCATAGGAGACCATTATTTCTACTTGTTAATCTTTTTGGGTTGTTTAATGTTTCATTTTGGCTCCATGAAAAACTCAATAAACTCCTTTTATGTGCAAACTGATTCACACTCTGATGTCTTGTGTGCATACAGGATCTAATCTGTGTGTCCAGCTGCTTTGTGCTCAGATGGCAGAGTTGTGTGTTTTCTGTTACTGTGTAGGCTAACAGAACTTACAGACTCACTGTATTAAAGCTTCAACACAGGTTAATAGTTACTCTCTCAGTAAGCATTAGCATTGTTTATCTCTCACTCCTCTGAGTGTGTGTGTCTGTTTGCATAGTGTGTGTACATGTAAACACCTATGTGTGTGTTTGTGTGTGTAACATCATGTGGTTTCAGCCCTACAACAGACGTTGACTGTTAACAGTGACGGCTGTGACTAAGTTAATTAAATCTATTTCAGCTCCATCTAGTGGCGGTTGAGGGGAACTACAGTAATACGGACACTGCTGAGACATACTGCAGTTTTAACAGCAGCGCACCTCGTTTTACAGTGTGACTGCTAACCTGAGCGTCACATATGTTTTCTATCAGGTCGTAATAAGGTGGTGGTCGACATGTTTGGTCAGTTGTGGTTCTGTGGAACTGAGTGGATTCGAGTATAACAGTGACAGGATTGTTTCAGGCTTGGGGCACCTGTTGAAAAAACACATCCTCCCCCGTAGTACAGTATATATATACCAAACAGCGTATCATTATATCAGATAATTGCAACTTAAATTTACCTGTGATTTACACTTCAACTCAACTGAAGGATTAAATTCTCTTCATAAAATTTGGACTAATGAAAATCCATGAACTGATTAACTACATTATTTGGGGGTCAAGGTGAAATGGAGTCTCTTTTTCTACATTTCTGAAATAATGGGAGGTTTTCACTGAAGATCAGCAATTTATTTATACATATTTGAACTTCTCTTATCACTGTCACCTCTGTAAATGATAAGATTATAAACTCAGATTTGCCTGCTGTGTCCAATAGTTAAAAGTTTAGGTTATGTTAGGTTAGATTAGTTGAGGCTTTTGCAGTTAAGTGGTAAAATAAATACATAACATAAAAATCAAAAGAAGATTCACAAATGAAGATGAGGGAGCTTATAAAAGATCCTTACCAATTTGCAATTAGCAACATCAGGTAGACAAGTTTTAACCATTAATGCATTGTGACACACAGTTTCATAAACTGAGCAAAATGGCCTTTTTCATTTGGACTTGAGCCAGTGCTGCTGTCAGGAGGGATAACTGTACCAGCTACTGTAATCTTTACCTACAGCACCGGTTGTAACTGCCCTCTCGTGCCTGGGAGCCCTGTTTCCTGTCTTAATGACAGCAGCGTAATTGGCCGACGTTTACATCAAAAGGCTGCTGCCATCTGTGAGCGCTTATGGTAAGAAAGACCGATGGAGCGAGAAGAGGGGGAAGAAAGAAAGTAAAGAGAGAGAGTTTGTGCCCCACGGCTGTCTGTTTTCCTACCTTGTCTGGTTTCATATTTGCCACTCCTCGTCTCGCGAGGTGTATCGGTGCAGGTTTCCCTGCCCGGGCCGTGTGAGTGTGTACCTCTGTGGCCTTGTGTGTTATTTTTGTGGGTGTGTTTTTGTCGTGATTGTGGTCCTCCAGGCAGGAAGGGCCCCGGCTGCAGATGTGAGCTAGGCAGGCAGCGGGGGAACAGAGCGGCACATTGTACTGGGCGTACTGGGGGAGCACGGGCTGCAATCTGATCCAGTATCCTGCCATCACAGAACCACGCTGTCTACTGTCACTGCCTGACCCCCCCAAAACACACACACACACACACACACACACTCCACCTCCGTCTGAACCTCTCTCCCTCTCCACCTTCCTCTCATCACTCTCTCTTTCTCATTCCCAGCATTCCTGTGCAGATTTGCAAAAGTCTTGAAAAGTATGACAAATAAATCCAGTGCTCTACAGTTATTACAAGGTTTAAAATTTTGAAAAATTGCACAAAAGGTCTGGAAAAGTTCAAATCAAGACCACTTATAAAGACCCAGTCTAAAGTATGGGAAATAGTATAACATTAATTTCTGTCTCTATCGCTCTCAATATTCATTGCTCTCTCTTATTTTTTCTCCCTCTTCTATATCTTCATCTCTGTTTTGATCTCTCTCATTTGTCCACTTTCAGAAACTTATCTCCCTCTGTTCATTTCCGCCTCTAAGCAGCTGTTTCCAGGGAAGTTTCTATTTTGGCTGGTTAATGTAGCATCACAGTAGCACTCAATCTAACTCTCACTTTCCTTCCTCCTCACACATTGCTGATTCCCAACTCTCTCTCTCTCTCTCTCTCTCTCATTTCTCACACCCATTCTCTTCCTCCTTCTCCACTCCTCTTCCCCTCTGCTGTAGAGTGATGTTAATGGACTGCGGTCTAGACACCCTGCGGCAATATTAACGCACCATTTGCTCTGTCTGAATAAATATTACCATCTGTTGGCCAATGTGAGTAACTGTTAACTCTGGGTGTCACCTAAACACAAGCACCACAGATGGGATCAGAGTGATTTTTAGACAGAAACTACAACATTGTCTCTCATTTGAGGCTGTTATAAAACATCGTAAGTAGAGGAAGTGAGATGAGTCAGTGACTGGGGGTCTATAAATGTGACGAGAGCTAGGAGAGTAGCTTAAATCTTACTGTGATGTACAGTATGTGTGCCAGCTGGTGTTCATAAATGAAGATGGACAGCTGTGGGCATTGATGACTTGGCCATACATTTGCCAGGAAACATTGTGAGAGACTTGAATTAACGTCAACATCACCCAAAGTGTTGCCTGGTGCAGATTAAGCCTGCATATCTCCCTCACTAGTAATAAGTAGTATTAGTCCAATGGGTTAGGTATCAGAAGTTTCGTAATTTTGCTGACACAATAAATAAGATGGATTTCAACTTTTGAACGTTGTACAAAACTAGTTGGATGTTTGATTTTGACCTAAAACTGAACTTTTTTGTCTTTTAGCCCTGAAGTTGTAATTTTTTCTCTCTGTAACACTGTGGATTTGAAACTTGAGTCCCAATCTACTTATTTAAAAACACAGGTGGTGCATAAGCTGCATCTTTTGGTGGCTTTGCACTTCATTACAACTTACTGTACTAGCAGGTCACACATTTAGCAGCGGTGACCTCAGTCGTGCAGAGATGTCTCATGTTGTTAGAGTTAGTGCCATGTGCTGTTGCATGTGCTCTGTCGTGCTTTTCAAACATGCTGAGGTGGACATGATTACACAATTTTTGCATAAACATGCTGCTTTTGACAGTCTATTTATGTGGCTGGTTAATGATAAATTAAAACAAACGTGTAACTTCATAGGCTTCATCACAGGAGGGGATCAGTTGTAATCTTTTCATCAGCGCTGTAGTTTTTACCAGAGCGATACATCACTGCCACCATAAGTTTATTATGAGAAGTGCCACAGTAGGGCTGGCTGTAAGTGATTTTAATTGGCTGTTAACAGCAAAGTTAGCCCTCTGGTGCACTTCAAACACAGGGAGGAGAGCCAAGACTTAGGGAGGATAATTGAGTTTAGAAAAATGTGACTACTGGGTGTTGTTGAAAACTTTCGCTTCAATAACAAAGGGACCTTTTAATGTGTTGTAATTGTCTAAGGTGGACTTGAGCTCTCATATTGTGAAATATTCATACATGTGAATGCAATACCTTAGACCAGGATTTGTGTCATGCTGTTAAAAGTTAAGATCTGTAGCACAAGATAGGCAGATAGTTATTAGTGAATTACTGAAAATTTGCATTTCACAAGAAACACATTGAACAACCAATTTCTGAATAACCAGTTATCTCAGTAAAGATAAGTAAAGGCTGAACCTAAGCTGATAGTGTTCCTATAAGGATTAACAGTGTGCTGCTGTTTTAACAAGCATCTCATACCGTACCCACTGCATTTACCAGGATATTGTTCTGTAACAAGACAGTACAAGTCAATGTCTGATGATGATGATGGATGGATGAGTAATTAGACACCCACCCTTTTTAAGACATTACACTTACAGTGATGAAATAAGTGTTGACATGTTGTATTGCTACTGTTGATTTCCAGCTGTTTTGTAGGCGCACACAGATGCAGGTACAGTATTTATTTTAGCATTGCGTAACCCTTAAGGGTATCAAACTTCAAATTCCAGAGGTTAGAGCGATGCATCTGATATGAGATACACAGATTGAAACTGTGCCCTTGAACAATGTGAGACGGTGAACAAGTTAAACCACAGTGCAGACTGAGGGTGGAGAAACAGACTGGTTGACCTCAGCGTGTGAAAGTGGAGACAGGATGTGAGACTGGTGGCACAGTGTGTGTGTGTGCGTGTGTGTGATGTTAGGATTTACATACTGGATCTGGAAAGTGTGTTTCTGTGTGTGTGCGACTGTGCGTGCATACCTGCATTTTTGTGTGTTTGTGTATGTCAGGTAAAACTGTGAAATGCTTGTGTGTCCTCAGACAAACATTAATTTGACTCAGCACTATCACATCAACAGCCGCTTGTGTCATTTGCTTGATAAATGTAAGCAGAATAGAAGGCACTGTCTCCACTCTGATTTAAACTGAGCTTTACTGTACCTGCCCTGCAGTGGTACATATATGTGGCTTGGACTGTGGCCCATTTGCTCAGGCACAGTGCTTCCTTTCTGACATTATACCTAAATGTACAGTGGTAGGCACTGTGGACATCCCCGATACTTGCTCCTATATCACATTAGTGCTGCAAGAACATTTAAAAAAAAACACTTTCAAGATGAACTTGTTTGATCCTCTGGGCAAAGTTAGCTCACTACAGCTGCAGAGATTGGCTGCAATGAATAAAACTGTCTTCTATTTTGAATATTTGGCAACAATACAGAAATATAGGAGTAAGCTTTAAAAAATATCTTGACTTTTAAAGTGATTCTTACACATCCTGTAGGATGATGGGCCTTCTGAAAAGCTGTTGGAGAAAACTGTAGAATATATTTGAGCCTGCAGAAGTGTAATTAATCTTCTTGATATATTGTATGTTGATGCAAAAACATACAGATATAATCTGTTTAACTCATGAGGTAAAGCTGCAGCAAGGATTTCATCTGATTTGTGTTTTTTGCCCAAATGAAGAATCAGAATGTACATCTCTACATCCAGCGTTACAAATGAAAACCTGAGACTGAAATGAGAGAAAAGTCCTCGAGAGAAAGCAGGACTCAACGTTAGATGGATTAGTAATTTGTGTGTGTGTGTAATTTACTGATGTAACATAACAGGATGTCTCCGGTTTGAAGTCTCAGCTTTGACATTTTCCCTTTTGTCAGTTGTTTTGATTTCAGTTGTTTTCAGTACTTACTGAATTAAGCTGCTCTGTCCGTCACATGCTGAGCAACGAGTCTAATTAAGAGGTTGTTGACAGTTTAATGAAAATTCTCTTGTCTTGCTTCTCTTTCTCTAATCCTCAGATCCAGTGGACGTGTTGCGGGCTCTGCAGGTTCCCTCTCTCCCCGAGGGCGTGAAGAAAGTCCCCGGCTTCTGCACATCTCGTCGCTCCGGCACCCCTGATCATGCCTACCGCATCACCAAGAAGGCCCAGATCTCCGCCCCCACTAAGCAGCTCTTCTCAGGTAGGCTTCAACGGGTCGCAGTGTTTGGAGAGACTGTTCTGTAAAATGCCACAAGAGTGTTGGACCAGTCTTCATCTCTCTAACTATAAATGCCAAAAACTCAGTCTGACCTTCTGAAATCTAACTTTCATGTTTGTTTTTCTTCACATTACTTATGTCATAATAAACTAGGTTTACAAAATGGTTTAACAGTAAAACAACTAATGAAACAATCAGGCTTTAAAGTGTTTGTTTCCTAAATTTTGTTTCCTTTTCAGTATTCAAACTCAAATTTGCTTTATTGTTTTGACTATAATTAAGTGCAGCAGTGTCAAAGCATGTTGTACAAGGTTTACAATGTAAGTATGATCATCCAGAACATCAAAAGATAACAAATAATTTTAAAAAAGGGATATATAGGATATGATAAGATGGGTAAAAGAGTTTTTTCCTCAGACTGTGTCTGTCGTGCTCATATTTTGTGATATTTTGCTGTTTTTATGGCAGTGTAGTTTTTCCCCCAAGCAAGTATAGAGTTTTGTCTTGGTCATATAGTTTGATCATTTTAATAAACTATTGGTATTTGAGCTTTATTTTGGTCAAGAACTCGGTCCTTACCAAAAAAGTTCTTTAATGGTTTGCAATGTGCAACACAATTTGAATTACCTCCTCACTTGGTGTAAATATGATAGAAAATACTCCTCTCTGATTATCTTGCAGGTGTCTGAACCAGATACCAAACGTTCATGATTTAAATCAGTTTGCAAGAACCAGTTAACTGCCATTGTATCCATAACAACAGAGCACTTTAGTCATTAAAAATTAAGCCCATATATTTAATATTTACAATGAATTCCAGAGTGCAGAAAGCTACAATCATCATTACAGGTTGCTATTTATGTTTGGGTGTATTTTAAACTGAGCTCTCTGGAGTTAAGTGTGGCTGTTATGCCCTGTGCCAGATTGCTAAGGGATATAAAGTATAATTATGTGCTGCAGTGCAGAGAGCTGAGTTAAACAGTGTGGGAGAACCAAAACAAATTAACTTAAGAATGCTGTCTGACACCCCGGAGTGAGGAGAGAAAAGAGAAAGTAGTATTTATGTGGTTGTGAAGAAATACTCAAAAGTCAAATCTAATTTTCAACTCGTTTTCTGAGGTTTAGGCTTCCCTCTCCAGCTGTTGCCACCTGTTATTATGTGTCCTTACCATTTATACCAATTTCATATGTGACTATATTCTGATATTTCGTAATCAGTTGACACGTCTCTTTAATCACTTTAAGTTCATGTCATTTTCACATTTTCTGCTTCATCTCCCAGTCTAAACTACTCTATTCTTGTCTCCCTTCCTTTCCCAGCCAACTCTTTTTCATTTGTCCCCATTGAACCTTATTTCTTTCTTCACTTTCTCCTCCCTCTCCTGCCTGCCTTCTTCTGCATGATAAATAAATTTAGAAGTGCAAGGTTTACTGCCTCCTTCTTCTACTCTTGTTATTTTACTACAAGCCCACAAGCCAGTCTAGTAATGACCAATGTTTATGATTTACCCCTTACCTTCTTTTGTTGTTTCCCCCCTCCTATCCTTCCCTTCCCTCATCCACAGGTCGTTTCCCAGAGAACTTCTCCATCATGGCTCTGGTAAAAGTCCAGGCTGGTCTCCAGGCCTTCCTTCTCTCCATCTACAGTGAGCAGGGCATCCAGCAGCTGGGCATTGAAATGGGACGTTCACCTGTTTTCCTGTATGAAGACCAGAATGGCAAGCCAGCCCCTGAGGACTACCCGCTGTTCAGAGGCATCAACCTGGCTGATGGCAAGTCAGTAACCAGCAACAACCAGTTTGTGACTGGTTGAGATGACACGATTGGGGTCATGTGGGTGTGAGTGGTTGGGAATAGTATGAGTGTGAGTGTTTGTTGGAATGTTTTTGATATTTAGGGGATGGTTTGATGCCTTTTTAATCAGGCCTGTAGTCACATTACACATTTATTCGCCTTCGGTTCCTCTTCTTGCCTCTAGGTGGCATCGCATCGCTATCTCTGTTTCCAAGAAAAACGTGACACTGCTGTTGGACTGCAAGAAGAAGATGACCCGTCCACTGCCTCGCGGCAACAACGCAGTGGTCGACACCAATGGCATCACAGTGTTTGGTGCACGTCTGCTTGATGAGGAAGTTTTCCAGGTGAGGACCTTCGTAAGCATAACATGCAGGAGACAAACTATGCTGTTGTTGGTTGGTTTGCAGTGACAGTGAGTACCCTCCACTGCAGCAGTCTGCAACTACAAAGTTTGAATAGAAAATGTATTTTTTGCTGCTTTGGTTTAACTTTTTTCATGAAGTTACTTTTCTTTTTGGTCATTTAACACAGGTAGCAAGTTCACAGGTAGCAAGGTAGTCTTACGAGGTAGAATTGATTGAAATTAAAAACAGATTAATACTTCAAATGTTTTTATCAATGCCCGTAATAGATAGCGCAACTCTACAGAATTTGGTTGATCTGTGTTTTGTTTGTTTGTTGTTCCTCCATAGGGAGACATCCAGCAACTCCTGATAGCCTCCAACCCCCAGGCTGCCTATGACTTCTGTGAACACTACAGCCCCGACTGTGACTCCCCTCTGCCCAAGACCCAAGCTCAGGACCCCAACACATACGTGAGTAATACAACCACAACACAAGTTCTTACAGAGTCGTTGCTCTTCCACACAAACTTTTCATCAAACAAATAACCTTATCAGTAAAGAATTATCTTTGATACGTCTTCCTGCAGGGCACAATAACATCACACAACCTGTTCCATCTCGCATAAAGTTTACTGTGGGTTGTCATTTCAGTGTAAGAGGCCTTTCACACAAGTTGTTCACACAAAGTGAATACACACCCACATAAATCCCATGGCTCTTACAAGACTTCTGAGTAGTCTACCGAGCAGTGTACATTACAGTGTCAGCACTATGCTAAGACTCATTCATAACTTTGTAGGCTCATCTGTAGCTCCGATAAAGCAGGCCCAAACAGAATCGGAGGACTTTTTTTTTCCTTTTCTGTGGCTCTTTTTTAAAGAATATATCCAGAAATCATAAATGAAAAGAAACATTCACTGGATCTAGACTGAATGAATATGAAGGAAAGGAAAAGGCAACCAGAGTGTCAAAAAATGACAATTATCCAATTCCTGGACTAAGACTTTGTAAATGATGGTCATGTGTACTCTTTGGTCAAAGAGATAGGAAAGGGACTGAGGGCCTTTTTACAGTGCTTAAAGAGGTCCACCAGCTCTTTTCATTGCTTCCACTTACTACACACTTTGGGGTCAGTTAATTTTTTTTACTTTACCAGTCTGGTACAATTGTGAAGAGGCAGTGTGGTCCAGTGGTTAGCACTGTCGCCTTTTAGTAAAAAGGTCCCTGTCTGGAGTTTGTATGTTTTTCCAATGTTTGCTTCAGGTTCCTCTGGATCCACCTGGTTTCCTCCCACAAAGGGATGATAAAATCAACTTATTTCCAAAGACTAAATAAATTGGTCACTGAAAGTAAAAACAAAAGCCACATTAAAGCACTAGTCCTCTGAAAATGAAAGAAAAGTCCTCAGGTTCAGTTTGGGTCATCCAATAATGTCATCAAAGTGCTGCCCTCCCTCTCTGTCTTCCTCACTCATCACTGTCATCAGCAACTGTTTGTATCCATCCACTTTCCTCCTCACCTCCTCAGTCTGTGTGTCCCTGAGGTAAATAAATAAAACCGGAGGCATTCTCATATCATATGCCGCCATAACTACACCTCTAAAAATGGATACATTTCCATAATTTCATACACTTTGCGTTGAAGAAGGATAAGTTTGAATTGTTACAGCAGTGGGGTAGTTGTCACTTTTTCTGCTCTTTTTTGCTCTACTGCAATGAAACACAGAAAGGTAGGGGAAAGAGGATGATACAGGCCAATATCAACGTCTTTATCCCATTATTTGCTCATGGATTGAAAGAGAGAGAACTTGTTCAGTATATAAAACAAATTAAGTTAAATTTTGATTGGTTTTCTGGGTAAATTGAAATATATCAGGATTTGGCATGAAGATGGCTGAAGGTGGAGCCTCTCTTCTTACTGAGACTGGTTGTGCACATTACATGCATTACAACTTCCTCATTCTTTTTCTCTCAAAAACATATTGATATTTGGGAGCTGACAGTTCCCTGACACCAGCTGCATCACAGAGCTACAGTAGCAAATAATTTTCATCCGCATTCATCCATCCAAAGTACATGATCTCTGTTTTACAAGCCTGCATGCTGGATCTTTAGTCATTATAAATTGTATCAGTCACTGTACAGAGCTCCAACAATTCGTCCCAAACCCTGTCATGTTGATGCTATTGAGATGACTGCTTTCTGAATGAATATAAATCAGTGTGGTTTTATTCATTGGCTTCACCCATTGCTTTATTATTTGCTGTTTTTTTTCATTCATCAAGGTCGTCTGTGTTTGGACATTTTTTATGTTAATACCTTTTAACCAGAAGCACAGACTCCTTCTGATGAATGGAAAAATAAATTCTTTGCTGTCTCTCGCTGTCTGTCACCATGTTTTATTTTTTGCCCCTTTTGCTGCTTCACCCTAAATTCACCCCTTTTCTGCTTTACCTTTGTTTATCTCTCTGTGGCCTCTGCAAAACTTCTTCACCTCCCCTTGGAAATCCACTCTTCCCTCCCATTATGCATTCTTCTCCCTCCATTCCTCTTGCTTTCATGTACCTTTCTCCCCCCTACCAACCCATCCCTCCCTCAATCTTTCCCATCTTTCAATCCTTCCATCGCTCTCAGTACTTTGATGAGGAGCAGGATGACCATGAATACCCCTATTATTATGAGGAAACAACAGGCGTTCCCTCCTCCTCTCCGTCCCCCTCTCCCCAACCTGGGGCCCCCACTCAACAGGTAAAGAGGGAGCAAGAAAGAGGGAAAAAACATGAGCGGGGTTTGAGAAAAGGAAAGGGGAATGAGAGAGAGGTATGAAGGCAATAAGAGAAGGCATCCTCAACAAAATTTAAAGATCACATTTTCTAAATTATGCACATTCTGTATTGTGTGTTTTACTATCATAAAATGCATCTTTGTTTGAAAATGTACAGCACATTTTCACTTTTATCACTCTATATGCCTCTCATCCTTCATCCCTCAGTCCTCATCACTCCGTGCCTCACTCGTTTTTATTTACATCTCACCTTTTTTTAATCCACATTGACCTCTTACACATCCATCTAATCGTCACACTGAATTAACACTGCTCCTTGTAATTTTTTTTTGTCCTCATGTCATTTACGTGATGTCGTATATGTATGTGTGTCTAGATAAGGCCATGTTCTCATGGTGGGGGCACTAGGGTGACATAGGTGCAGCTGTGTTGACATACACACGTGCACATATTCTCTCTTATTCTTTCCTACTTACTTCTCCAATCATCTCTCCTACCTCATACATCCCATCCTGTTCCACCATAAACAAAGACAAAATATCTTTTTCCCAAATATGGTGAAAACCTTGCATCTCTACTCAAAAAATCAACTTTTTAGGATTAACATACACAAAACTGTCTCAGCACATAATGGACTGTGCAAGTAAAAGGTGAAAGTTGTATCACAAACCCAACAATCTCTGATACCATCATGAAAGTGTACTGGAGATTTTTTGTGCTAAAACAAAAGACAAATAGCCTGACAAGGCAAAATCTTTATATAATTTTGATTTTTTTTAGTTCATTTGGAAAGGTTCTGTTCAGACTAACTGCAGAGGATCATGAAAATGGCCACCAGATGGTGAGTTAAGCGAGTGAGACAGATGAAACAGGGATTAAAAACCATGCTATTTAATTAATATCATCTTTGGTTTCAATTTGTACATCTCATGATTGAGTGTTTTGCCTTTGAGGATAAACTGAAGACATGCAAGGACAAGTTAGCATTGTAAACACTGGGTGTGCCAGATCAACTATTTCTTTATCTGACTTCGGTCAAATAGTCTTTGTAAATAAGCTTTGCTTTAATTTGCGTTGAGTACAAGATAGGCAGGGTTTGTCACACAGTGGTGAGACAGAAAATGTAAACAGTGCTGGATAAGTTGATAATCACAGAATAGCATAATTGACCTTCAAGTGCTTCCCTGTGATGTCTGAATTTCCTGGCACTCGTTGCATGGTCTTTTTAGTCAAACCCCACCTATTTGCCTTCAAAGTTGATTACAAAAAACAACAGACAGATTTGCAACACTATTCGACCAGGGCATGTGTCTGTGTTGTCTTGTTACTTGCATGATTTCTTGATTGTCTTGGAAGATGTCACCGCATGCACCTACTGGACCTCTGCATCAGTTTACATATCACTTTTCAGTCAACATGGGAATATAAGTGCACATGTTTATTTTTTTTCTTTGTATATGCATTCATGGTTGTACATCTCACTGCATACATAACATACATGTATGCCACAGTCTGTCTCTTTTAGGTCTTTTTGGTGTTTCATATTGCATATCTGAGGAGTTTACATTCACTTTGATGGCCTGTTTTTCCTTCATCCAGTATTATTTGGGTGACATTTTTTTCATTTTGTTTACTGTCAATTTGCACGTATTTTCAGGATAGCAGCATGTGTAATGACAATTAGTCATGTAGAATAATTTTCATGTTGTTTTTATGTGACTAACATGCATTTGCATGCAAGCCTGGCATCAATGCTCCTGCTTTTGTATGGCTGATAAGCAGCAACCTCCTCTTACTGGTAGTTTGACGTCTCAGTGCAGTCATAAACTGTGTGTTTGTGTGTGTATGTGTGCACATAGCAGGTCAGTGCATCTGTTGTGTGTATTTTTGTTTGTGTGTCTGTACAGTTTGTATGTGTTCAGCACCAGCTTTACCTCACCAGTCACACCCTCAGTGCCTCTGCCGAACCACAGGCTCCAGTTCTTATTAGCACAAAGACGCTGCTTTGTCATTTAATATTGAGAATGGCATTACTGGAGAGATCAGCAAAAATTACTCTCATTTGGGTCAAAGACATGAAATTTCTCAAATGTCTTATGCGGATTTGATTTTGACAATTTGTTTGAGCACTAGTATTCTCAGTTGTATATTTATTCACCATTTTAAATCTTGAAATAATCATCTGCTGTATCCAGTAATGCCTGTACAGTCTCAGTCAATCATCCAAGCCTTAGCCATCTTTATGTCATTGTTTCTCAAAACATCCATTCTTGTCTTTCTCTCTCCTTCTGTCCATCCCTTGTTTGTGCTTTTCATCCCCCTCCCAACCCCTCCACGTATCTATGTCTTCCTTCATTCTCTCTCCATGTCTTTGTCAATATGCACTTTTACACACTAAATAACATTTCAACCAAACAATAAACACGGATATTAGAAGAAGGCGCTCAATGGAAAGGCAGCCCCCACTAAATCCACCCCTGTCAAACCCAAACCCGCTCCAGTAAAGCCAGCCAAGGCTGGAGCAAGCAAACTTGTAGTCAAGCCACCTATGCCCACCAAAGCTTCCAAGTCTTCCACTGCCAAGCAATCCAAAGCAAAGCCCACTGCAGTAGAGATCCTCTTGTCTAAGATCAAGCCAACTGCAGCAGCTAAATCTAAGCCCACAGCTGCCTCAGCTAAGAACGGCAATGGTAAACCAGCTGCTGAGAAGAAAGAAAATGGCACAGGTAAAGCCAACGGCAATGGCAATGGCAATGGAAAAGCTGCTGCAGCAAAAACTAACGGCAATGGCAAAGCTACAGCTGAGGCCAAACCTACAGCTCAGGCTAAAGTAAATGGAAATGGCAATGGCAAGGTTGTAGCTGAGAAGAAAGTCAATGGTAATGGAAAATCCTCAGCAGATAAGAAAGCCAATGGAAAGGTCACCGTTGTGTCTAAGGCTAATGGAAATGGCAATGGCAAAACTGTAGTAGAGAAGAAAGCCAATGGAAATGGAAAAACTACCATTGAGGTTAAAGAGGTTAAAGTCAAAGTTAATGGAAAAGCAGAGAACAAAGTTAATGGTGAGGCTAAGACTAATGGCAACAGCAAAGTTATTACTGTGGTAGAAAAGAAAGCTGGTAATGGTGCTGCAAATCAGGCAAAAATTGAAACCACTACAAAAGCAAAGACTGAGAAAGTTGTTAAAGTAGAGAAGATAGAAAAGACTGTGGTCAGTGCAGCTAAATCAGCTGCTAAAGTAGAAGCTACCAAGGCACCTAAGCCCACAAAAGCACCAAAACCTGAACCTACAAAAGTGGCAAAGGCTGTGGCCACCAAAGCTCCAGCAGCTAAAACTCAAGTGAAGGTCAAAGAAGTCACCAAAGTTAAAACTGTGGTCACCAAAGTCCCCCTGGTCAAATCAACAGTGAACAAAGTCGTGAAGAATGTGGTCGAAAAGGTTCCCCTACTGAAGAAAGTAGTCTCAACATCAGCCCCTGTCCGGCCAACTCCACCCAGACCCACGAAATCCAAGGTGGTGGTGGACATTAATGTCAAATCCCAGCACAAACCTTTCCCACCCTTCGGAAAGACTGCGCTGAGTGGAACTACAGTCCCAGCGAAGAAAATTACCAACAGTTATCAACAGGTACAACAGGAAGGCCCATGGTCAGAATGTCCAGAGCTGTATGTCCCATCTATCCCATCTGGTTGACAGGTCCTTCCACCATTCAGGGTCTGCAACAAAATTTTATGAATCTTGTTTCTAGGATTTTTTTTTCTTTTTGGGTCTCTTTTTGCAAATAGTTTGGTCTTTAAATATGTGGCAGTCTGTAAATTTTGAGGTAAATCCTTGATGGTGGACAATCTGGTCTTCAGAATGGAAGTTGGTTCATACCAAGCTGGGCACCTTCTCCTCTGTTTGTATATCATATGATCTTCATGATCATCCAAACTTCTCTATATGATATGATACAGCGGAGCACATTGAAGCATGGCTAATTGTACGGTTTCATTGTTCTTTACTTCACTTCATACTCCTACCTTAAAGCTGCTGAAACTGGATCTCAGAACCTGAATATACTCCAGCACTCCGTCTCTTTCTTTTCGGGAAACCATTAACGAATCAGTCAAATGAATGAGCATGGATTGTTATGGTACAGAAACTTAACCTGAGAAAACACAAATACTATCACATTCTACACACATGCAACACAACAAAACTTTCCTGTCACTCTGTCATTCTCTGTCTTTGTTTTTTTTGAAGTACCTGTGTTTTCTCTCCAACACCTGTCTCCGGTCATATTTTGTATCAAATATGAATAAAGCAGCCTCACAGAACCAAAAAAGCAAGCTTTTACATCAGAGCTTGCATTTCATTCAATGTGTATGGTTATCTTCTATGAAGCTGACTTGGTTCAAGGTAGAGAAACATTGGGAGGTTCATATTTATTAGTGGGTTCTGGGAAATTCATACAATGATTTGACTTTTACAATGAATTAACTGAATTCTGTTCTGTGAGACTGTTGATTGGGTTGTCGCTTGGTTTTCTGGTCTTGGGTGAAACTAGACATCCCGAAGCATCAAGTCATGATGTTTTCATCTCAAGGGATGGATAGAGGCTCTCAGCCCTGTTTCCAGTAAGAGCAGACCTAACCCTTTCATGAATCTTGGCTTTGTGAGCTTCAAAAAGCAAAAATTGCTCAACGATACAATAAAAAGAAATCTCAGCAAAGTAGTCTCAATGACTCCCTAAATCTTGCATCTGGCAAAATTTATAGTCATCAAGATTCTGAGACTACCTGGAATTTCTTTTCTATAATGAATCTTTACAACTTTAAAAATGTGAGTTGCCAGTGAAAATGACTTTGCCTTTGGCAACCACAGTTTTATGATGTGTTTCGTTCTCTTCTTTTAACTCATCATTACTTACAAGCAGACTTTGAACTAACCAAGCTCTTCCAATCAAATCTGCTTACTTCCTCCCTGCTCCCCTTCCTGTCAACTTGACCAATCAGGATGTAGACACTGAACATTCCGAAGCTGGCCACACCCCTACAGAGACTGATTATTACTATGAGGAGACAGCCCATCTGCCAGAGGGTGAGATGACTGGACAAGAAGTGATCCCTTCACAGGTAAAAAAAAAGATAAACACACAGATCAGCGACATAGATCAAAGAGATGAAAACCCCAAGAAGACAGGCAGATCAGATAACCCTTTTAAAGGACAGAAATTAAACACCAAATTGTCCGATAGATTTTCTGAATCTTAGAATATTATATCAGAGTGATTCGAGGATAACAATTAGGATAAAGGGACAAAAACAAGAATAAATCATCATCTCAGTACAAGAGGCTTTCATCACCAAAGGAAGAAGACGGTGTAATGCCTATGTGGTGGTGAGCCCAGTCTTTGTAGTTTAACCAAGTAGTTTTAACTGTGTCTCTCTTTACACTTTTCTAACCACACATCACTGTTTTGTTGGCACCGATGCCAAGACACAAGACATAATGAAAAAAAACCTCTCTCAAAGAAGAATGCACCACATCCATCTGCTTGTATCATCAAACATTTTTATGTGGCTCCCCTTTTCCTTAACAGCAAGATTGGTGTTTTGTTCTCATCTCAAGATCCCTGGTTGATCAGGTTGTGATCTTGAAATAAGAGCAAAAATCTTGTGAAAAAGGGATTCACACAGGAATATTTGATATGCAGTTATAACCAGAGCAACAAAGGGAGATGAATATAATGCATTCTTCTTTGTGAGAAAATCTAAATGAACTAGAGAATACAGTAAATGCTGCAACTGACTGAACAGCTCTAAACTGTTTCTCATAGTTTGCTTCTTTTGGCAATAATGTTTATTGTCATCATTAACATTTCATCTGTATTAGCTGACTTTGATGACTTTGTTATGTTTTCCAATTTTGATACTATGAATGTTTATGCTTCTGTTTTTGAGAGGAATATGTTATGTGCTATATGTTTTTTTCCTAGGAACAAATGATAATATTATCCAATCTAAGATGTATTCAATATTTTTTTTATTATTACTTTTTTATATGACACACCAGTCCAGCGTTATTCCCACTGGATTCATATTTGTTTTTCAAACATCTATGGTAAGTAAACTAGAAAATAACATGGTAGTAATTGCTTTGCATAGCATAGCACATTGCCGCAGCTTGTTTACACAAAGTGTTTCATATCAGCCTTGTGTGTTTAAGGATTTTGCAGGCATTCTGAGTTTTAATATTCTCTCTTTAACTTTTAGTATTTCAGATTTTAAACATGCTTCATCAAATTTGGAGAACTCCTTTGGTTACAGTGCATAACACACAAGCTGATGAGGATACGCTTTGGTGGAAACACATATTATCATGAGCAACAATAGATTATTAACAGAAGACTTAAGGTAGCAGAATAAACCTGATAGTCATAATTCACTTGAAAAAGTCAGACTGAAGTTACAGCGTGAAGGACTGATAGAGTCCCCACAGTCTGTCTGTCAGATGCCTTTTTGTTTTTTGTCCCTGTGTCACTGTTTATTTGCAAAAGGTAAGACTCACTTCTTTCTATATATGCCCTCCTCTTTCACTCTCCCTCTTGTTTCATCCTGTATTTTCTCTCCTTTACTAACATTTCCTCATCATAAATACCTCTCACCTCCTCCTTTCACTGTTCCTTATTCCTCTTGCGTTTTTCTTTTCTTTTGCTCGATTCATCCTCTCCTGTCCCTTCATCTATCCTGTCTCGTGGCTTTGATAAACCCAAACCAGTCCCAGGAGCCGCCAACGCTGGTGGGAGAGGAGGTAGATGCCACCAAGGCAGGCGGTGTGGGCGAGGAGGCCTTCACTGAGGAGTATGTGACTGGGGACGTGGGAATGAGGGAGTACGACTATTCCTACAGGGACTACAATGAGCCGTTAACAGACACCAGAGATCTCGATGCCAACATGGGCCCCGCCCTGTCCGCTGTGACAGACGAGGGAGGCGTAAGTAATTTTGCTTCAGAGGCAAAAAAAAAAAAAAACTAAATAAGTTCATTTCAACCAACTCTGAATCCTAGTCAAATTGTATTCAATGTCCTCTCAAATGACTTGTTTGAGTTTGCCGTCTCTCAGGGGCTATATTGGAGAGACATTGGTGTTTTTCTGTGTGTTTTGTTTTTTGCCACTCTACACCTATTGACATTCTTACCTATGGTGGCTAATTTGAACATGGTAGGAAATTCTACCCGAGAGACAATATAGCCATAATTTCCACTGCTTCAAATAAGTGAGGGCTTTAGATAAAGCTAAAAGTAATAAAATTAGTTTAGAAATCTCAGGAGGAGCAGCTACAACTTCAGCTATAGTTAGCTACCTAGTCTTGACCTTTAAAATTAACCTTCAGACTATCCTTCCACTGGATTCATTGGTTGTTAAAACCTGTTTATTTTCCCAACCCAAGTGTTCAAAATGGCCACCATACTAGTAAGGTCTAATGATAGGTTACATTTTATGCCGGCAAGCTCAATCAATCGCAGAGGAACCTATATTTGAATGCATTTCCAAGACCTAGTCCCTACATCATTGGTTGAAATGAGATTTATTTTATACGGTATAAAGTCAGCAACTTGGGACCCCTGGAAGAATAGCTACTACCATTGTAGACGCTAATGGGGATCCTATCATAAACATGCATACAGTGCATAAAGGGGCATTTCAAAGTGCAGCAAATAACCAAATTGCTGCATCTTTTGTTTTGAATGCCATTTATCTCAGTGTGTGGCTTCATTTAGCGCTGCTAAGCCCAGATGATTCTCTGTATCAATGCTAAAAAATCTCAAAGTAATGGACCAACAGTTTGGAGAACCATTGAACCAACGGTATTTGGACGAAAGTTTATGCCTTTATCACAAGCAAAACAGGTTTTAATTTTATCATTTTATTTTCTACATTGGCATATTAGTGTTTAATATAATGTAGTAAACATACAGTATGTGGGTGTCTTTATGTAAGTGTGCATCTACTGTACCTGTTATCTAAATGCTTGGAGCCAACCACTATTATCTGTCACATGGGTTCTGTTTGTGTGTTTGTGTTTGTCTTTAATTTGCTTTGTATGTGTGTGTGTGTGTGAGTACCTCTGTACTGACTGTGCTGTGTTGTTGGCTACATGTGTGTTTTCCTCAGGCTGCCATCAGAGGCCAGAAAGGAGAGAAAGGAGAACCTGCTGTCCTAGAGCCTGTGAGTTACTGATTGTCTTTAAGCAGCTTTTATCTGAGCAGGTAGATGTAAACTGCCTCACTCTGTAACAGAAAGGAAAGGCTTCCTCCAAAGGTCCAAGGATTTGCACCAGCAACTCTCTAGTCACAATATTGCTTCTCTAACTGTGTATGTGTGAACTCACCATAAAGCAGTTGCTCATCATTCATGTTCTGTATCCAAGGTAATCCAAGATATAATTACCACATAGATAGGAAGGTGTGATTTAGATGTAAGACTTATTCACCTTTTGGGATTTTAGAACCATACCCGTTCTGTTATTATATCATACGACTGATCTATGGCTGGTAACTTACACTGTTCCCTATTCTTTGGGAGACATTATCAACGCCTTTGACCTAATTGACCTGCTGTTAATTTTTCAAATGGGGAACTTGGAACAACTTCAGCTTCTTGTCCTGCAAACAAGTTGAAGAGCTGAGCATGTTTTCATATTTGATCTAAACTGAATTGTTACTGAATGTTTTATCCCTCCTATAGTTCATAATTCAGTCCCAAAATGCTGAAATAAGTCCTGTAACTTCAAATTTTAAAGTCAGATCTTTCTACTGCATCAAATATGTCTTTTTAGTTAAGAAAATTGAATTGAAAAAGTAAAGGTGCATTAAAACAACATTTAAACAAGCTTTCTACTCCTGTATTACATTTTTAACTTTGTTTGGTCTTTTGCAGGGTATGCTGATTGAGGGACCCCCAGGACCTGAGGGACCTGCTGTAAGTAAATAATGGTTATTCTTCTATCCTTCTGTGAGCTATGAGTTATGTCAATGGGGGTAGTGTAATGTCTTTGGTACCAATATTAGGTAGCTCTCTAGCCAGTACACTTCTTTATTGCAAGGTTATGACATTAAAAAAAGGGTATGGATTTCCTATGCAACACTGTGATTAAACCTCACCAGAATTTATGGAAAAGGCTTTGCTTATTGTGACTGTAACCAGAATATTTATGCACTCTCTCCTCCTACCTCTTCCAGGGTCCTACTGGGCCCCCTGGCCATTCTGGACCTCCTGGCTCTGTCGGTGACCCTGGCGAGAGGGTGAGTCTTTTACTTTATCTGAAGATGTGCAGGTTTGTCAAGACATTAATGCTAAATCTCTGCACAGACACAATTCTGCATCAGTACCAGTCATTGAAGATGCGCTTTGCAAAAAAAGCGCATTTCATTTCTACTCTTCCCTTGAACTTCCTGGTCACTGCTCCCTCTCTCCATCCTGTAGGGCCCTCCTGGTAGGGCTGGTTTGCCTGGAGCTGATGGAGTCCCTGGACCTCCTGGAACCTCAGTCATGCTGCCTGTGAGTCACTCTTAATCTGTGATGCTTACTATACATGACTAATGTCTGAATTGGTCATAAATGTGAGTGACGTTTAATCCAACTTGGGCAAATGTTTTATGGATGTCTTTAGTGCACCAACATAAGATGTGACATTTGCCCCTTCTGTATAGTTCTGCATGTACAATATACATACATACATACCCCTTAGCGGGTTGAGGCTGGCTTTTCATTAAATAATGGATATTGGCCGGTCAAAGACGTCCACTACCAAAATGATGGAGGTTCCTCCCTATTCACAGCTATAGTCTAGAAACCTGCCATCATATTCATACTTGCTTGTCCTTTTTTATTTGTTCAAGTAATTGTTCAGCAGTGTTTTTTGTTGATAAATTATATTCATTTTATCCTACAGTTCCCCCCTACCTGTCCACAGGCACAGTGGGGCTCCCCATCTTAAAGAGCCTCTAACCTTGAGGATTTACATTATCTCCTAACATAATCTAAATCCTTTTTTCCTTTTCTTTCTGCAGTTCCGTTTCGGTCAGAGTGGAGGAGATAAGGGTCCTGCTGTTTCTGCACAGGAAGCCCAGGCAGCAGCCATCTTGTCTCAGGCCAGGGTGAGTTATTACTTCACATTGCGTCTGTGCAGTTAGTTTGCTTCAAGGACCATCATCATTATAGCTTTGACTCTCACCTCACAATTTCCTTGAGATCCTCACTGTCTGTTATAAACTTAGTACTTATAGATGTGTAATAATGTTTAATAACTATAATAAATGCAGATATGATTTTGTGGATTTCAGCCTTCCTTAGTAAATGTCAGTTATTACTACAGATGTTGAAAAAGACACTTCATGAGACTTGAAAACTGGTTAATTGACTATGGAATGGGTCTTAAACTAAAATTAATGCATAGGTCTACATCTTAATTATTTCAAGCAGCCATCTGCATTCATCATAGTTTATCTGGTGATGTGTTGTCTCTAGATGGCACTGAAAGGACCACCTGGACCAATGGGATTCACTGGACGCCCTGGACCACTGGTATGTAACGTGAAACCTCCGTCCTTACTTGAACATATTAAAAGTTTGTTGTTGTCATCGCAACACTATACCAAAAATGTTGACCTATACAAGGATTTTCCCTTGTATTCACTTATTACTATATTTTATGTAGGCTGGTGATCTTGGTTGAGTCTCTTGTCTCTCATTTTATGTGACATCATCGTTAAGGGGCATGAGAGGATAAATAGGTCAGATGATGATGGTGATGTTGATTGTGTCTGTTTCAGGGAAATCCAGGAAGTGCTGGTCTTAAGGGAGAGAGTGGAGACCCAGGTCCTCAGGTAAAAACATGTCCTGTACCAAACCTGACCTCACATCACTCAGAGTCAGAGTCAAGTTTTTTTAAACCATTTATATGTCAAATGTAATAAACTGACCCTTTTACAGCACATTATTATATTATAATTGAACCTTGGATCCATGACAGGCATTTCTCACAGACATCTAATTTATTTGTCAGGGCCCCAGGGGACCCCAGGGTATGATGGGACCTCCAGGAAAATCAGGAAGAAGAGTGAGTATAAAAAAAATCCGACATGCCTTGTCATTGCATTTTTGTTAATTTTTTTATTGTTTGTTTAATCCAAAGTACACAGGCAGGAGGTAACTATTGTTTCTCCAAGAGGCTCATGGTCTGCTACAGGTTTACATAAATTCCGTAGTAAATATTATAGATGTTGACAAGTCTGTCATCAGAAAGTGTTAACTTACTGCACCTTTGGAAATTTCCAGCTAGGGTTACGTCAAACCAGAAGTTCCCTCTGCAACACTTGGACAAGAAATCATCTTCTTCCATAGCTACAATGCTCCTATAGTCCTGTTTAAATTCTCTCTATCTTAGCCAAGCATGTCCTATCAAAAACAAAACATGGGTACCAGAAACTGGCAGAACTGGGTCTGATATACAGTAGTAATTTAAAACATGTTCTTCCTCTGCTCGTCTCCCACAGGGCCGTGCTGGAGCTGATGGTGCCAGGGGAATGCCAGGAGAGACTGGAATTAAGGTAATTTCTATCTGGTGTCATTCCTTAATGGACATATTGGCTTCTGATTTTCAATCTTAGTTTGTAGCTGACCTTTTCCTGTGGCTGGCATTTCAAAAGTCCTGGAACAGATCCCCATACTTCTATAAAACAAAGAAATACTAGTGTTATTTAAGTGTCAATTCATACAGACTGTAACTGCGATTCCAGCAGTAAATATTTTATCTTTTGATGCATTTTGTTAGTAGTGAATTTATAAAATGAGAAATGTGCAACCTGGTAGGCTTCAAGCTTTTACTTGGTATTTGTCTTGCTGGGACAAATCGAATCAAAAGTTAAACTCAGTATTAATGCATCAACTCCACTAATAATAACTAACATGTCTTGTGTCTCTCTTTCAGGGTGACCGTGGGTTTGATGGTCTTCCTGGTTTGCCCGGTGAGAAAGGACACAGGGTGAGTCAAAAAAAAAAAACAATCACAATGTCACATATACTTACTATCCAATGCAAAGAGACTGTGTGGCATTTTAAGTCCACAAGTCGACAAACTATTGTTATTATTATTGTTATTATTAGTAGTAGTATTCATAGTAGTAGAAGTAAAATACTATTCATCATCCTTGAATGTTTATCAGATATTTAAATACATAAAATATCTAAATAAATATTTATCTTAATTCTAATCCCTAATCATCTCCTCAGGGTGACACTGGAGGAATGGGACCCCCAGGATCTCAAGGAGAGGACGGAGAGAGGGTAAGAAGATACGAGAAAAGAATCTGAAACTACTCCAGGCAATTTTCAAAACATCTGTCCTCATGTCTCTAATCAGCGTCTTTCCATACATGACATACTGTTTCCGTTTGCGTTTTCAGGGAGACGACGGAGACATTGGACCCAGGGGTCTCCCAGGTGAACCAGTGAGTGTTTCCATGACAACACAGCTGATCCTCTGAATCTATCTGTTTCCATCTGTAGCACCACTGCTACCTCCACACCTGTTGTTTCTCACGATATCGATAATGACTGAGATACTTTAGAGCTTCCTCACTGTAATTACATGCAGGGTAATGATGGAGAGGTAGAAGGTGCAGCCAAGTGCTGTCAGGATCACAGGTGTAGGGTGTAATGGTTTTTACACAGCAATTACCAACACATGTACAGACTGAAAAGCCTCCTGAAAAGTAATAGCTCTCAATAAACAAGAGTAAGACACCTGATTAACACAAGAGTAAGCACAGCAACCATAAAGTTTTTTTCTTATCACTCACCCACAAGTTTTCTTTCTTTCTACATACTATTATTTCGGATGTCAATTCCTGTCAGTTTCATTTCAATTAAGATTAAAATATAAAACATGTTACAAAGTAAAAATTAGTTATAAATGCATAGCTTGTATTTATCAAAACAAATAATAACACTCATTACAATAATCAATATAAAGTCTGTCTGCATACATGTGTTGCTCTATTTATGTGTCCTTTTGTGTGTGTTTGCCTTTAGGGACCTCGTGGTTTGCTCGGACCTAAAGGTCCTCCAGGAATCTCTGGACCTCCTGTGAGTAAAAACAATTTAAAAACCACATAGTGCTGCCGAACTTTTAGCAGCATTATTTTATCCTTCTGTGGCCACTGAACACCCACAGCACTTCCTGAAACAACACCCTGTGACCTGATATAAAGATGGGGATATCCAGTAATCTAAAAGTGAACATGTAATGTTCCCGCAATCACCTCAAAACTATACCAAGACACTCTTACATGGCCAAGTCTCAAGTATCCATTTGGAAACCATACATTATATTTATATATAGTGGAGTTGTTTGGCTGAAGTGAAGCTCTCCCCTTTAGCAGCAGGGTTTAAGCGCCTGCTGATTCAAACAAATCTTAAGATATACACTAGCATCATCAATAAAGGCTGTAACTTGCTGCCAGTGGCACAGAGCAAGGCACTAGCAATGATAATTTGTTTTGTACTGCAGTCAGAACCTCACTTCCTTTTGCTGTTTATTGTTAGCAGGATATACAACATCATCATACTAAGTACAACAGTTTTTGAATTTTTTATATCTATTTTGTTGATGGTTGACATCAATTTTGTTCAGATTTCCATCCTGATTTTGAATTTTTCTCTATTTATTTTCTCTTCTTTTCAGGGTGTGCGTGGAAATGATGGGTCCCAAGGTCCCAAGGGAAATTTGGTTAGTTTCACTTTATGTTTTCTAACATGTTATCACGTAACCTTGTTCTTCTGAAATGACAGATATTTAGTATCACTACCTATTACAGTAACCTTTCTTATGAGTATTTCTAAGATGTGATTCTCCGTCCCTTGTCTGTCCTCTTCTCTCCTCTCCTTCTATTTGCTTTCCATTTGTCATCACTTCATCTTTTTCCATTTCTATCTCTCAGGGTCCCCAAGGAGAGCCAGGACCTCCAGGTCAGCAGGGAACCCCAGGAACTCAGGTGAGATAGAGGACAACTGGTCAGGACAGGGGACGTACTTACGATATTAACTCCACTCACCAATAATTTCTCATCAGTAATTATACGCAAACATGCTCATGAAAATAAAAGGAAACAGTAATGTTGAGTCTGTAGGCATTGCATAAAGTGAACATAGTATGTCTCATGTGTTTTATTGTTTCTTTTTTTGCAGGGAATGCCAGGACCTCAGGGAGCCATCGGACCCCCAGGAGAGAAAGTAAGAGACCAAAAATACATACAGCTAGTCTGTATCAAAAGTACAAAAGGAATACAGGAAGTTAAATTCTCCAAGGAAAAATAGTCAATAAGCAACTGTCATGAGATAAACTGACCAGGACAATCAAGATGAATTTTGTGCTGCGGCAGATTCAGTTCTTTGAGGTGTATTAGAGATTCAGTATTGCAATGAAACCACATTTGCAGAGCAAAACTTTTGTTTTACTCATAGTTTACCCATTTGTTTTCGTTAGTTGATGAATAGCTTTTAGCTAGGTAGCTAAACTGTTTTTACAAGTTTTCCTTCGTCTGGTGTTTTGTGGCAGTTACTTAATAGATTCAAGTGCATTACAACCAACCTCCAGACTATAGTAGAGCACAAGAGAGAGTTTTGCATCTAGCTCATGAGATTCGGCCAACAGACAGGCATATACTGTATATGGTTAAGTATAAATTGACATCCACTAAATTGTATCTGGAGTTTACCCAGATATGAGACACTTGAAATGAAAAGTGTAAATGGAGCCTTATATTTACCTCCCAGTCCACTAATTTGTTTGTCACTTCAGCTCATGACCACCTTGTTTTCTCCTCCAGGGTCCCACAGGAAAACCAGGTCTGCCAGGAATGCCCGGAGCCGATGGCCCTCCTGTAAGTTTGTCTCCTCTTTTTTTCTTTGTTTATATCTTTACAACTGAATTATGTTGAATCCACCAACAGTGGATATCCTTCCTGGGGTTTGAACTTTCTGTCCTCCCTTCTCAGGGTCACCCAGGAAAGGAGGGGCCTCCCGGAACCAAAGGAAACCAGGTGGGTATCAGTCATAACCCCATCACACCGCATCCCCACCTTACAAACTCATTTCACCTATTACACATGAAGACAAGTGAAACATATTACATCTAAAAGAGTTTCAATAGAAAGGCACATTTATAGTAAATTTGCTGGTGCAGTTACTTATATCTTTGTGATTGTAGTTGTCAACATATTTATGTTATGGTATTTATTTTGTTGTAAACTTGTCCCCCTCTCTCTTTGACCTTTTCCAGGGCCCCAGCGGTCCTCAGGGAGCTATTGGCTATCCTGGCCCTCGTGGCATCAAGGTTAGTACAGAAACCAGCTTTTCACCCTTAAAAACTATTCTATTGACATTTTTTTGATTATGGTGTCAGTTTGTATTACCTGCACAGTTTGGATGACTTTTCTCTCTTTTGGATTTTGCATTGCATGTGTACAGAAACTGTGCCCCAAATATTCCTTAGCTCATCAATGATTTGATCAATTTAATGCTTTGATTGCAGGGAGCTCAAGGAATCCGTGGACTGAAGGGCCACAAGGGAGAGAAGGTAAGTTATTCATTTCAGTTTAATATTTAATACTTAAAAAATACACATCACTCATCAAGAAACACAGGACATGTTCAGGTCTTTTTGATTTTTAGGGCAAAATGCTTTTAGACAAAACGTGTTTGATGTATTTTTTTTGTTGAGTATTTATGTTTTTTGTTTGTCTGTGTTTGTAGGGAGAAGATGGTTTTCCTGGAATTAAGGGAGATTTTGGCGCCAAAGGAGAGAGGGTAAGATGGGATGATGGAGAGATGATTGAATGATGATGATGAAAGATGATTTGTTCATTAATGGAAAGATGGATGAATGGAGGGCTGGACTGATTGATTGATGTATTTTCATTCTCCATATACATTGTTTTAATTTATCTTGATGGTTTTACTGTGTCTGTTCTCCTGCTGACAGGGTGAGCTTGGAGTATCAGGCCCCAGAGGAGAGGATGGTCCAGAGGGGCCAAAGGGTCGTGTAGGACCCCCTGGTGAGATCGGACCCCTTGGACTGGTTGGAGAGAAGGTACGACCTGATGATTGGCTCTTAGTAACATGCAACACGTTACAGATATTCTTGGTTTATCCACTGTTATTATTATGTTTACAGGGGTATTCTATTAAAACTGAGGTTTTACTCGCTAATTGCTGACATAGGGATATTCTCCCAAGTTTTTTATGATTAGTGAATAACCCCATCCTTGTTCAAACATTAGGAGAGAAAAGGTTATCATGCCGCCCTCTTGTGGTGGTATTTGCTGTTAAGTGAAATCCACTTTGTTAAACTCATGGACAGCACCTCTAGGAAAACAAGAGTAGCTGACAGAGGCGACTGTATGATCCTATTTAGCAAAATTGGACAGTCAGCTTTTTCTGTGAGAGAAACAAATCTTTGGAATACTCTGCCTGTAACTGTAGCTGTGCTCCATACTGCAATTTTACTCAGCATCTACTCAGACATGTGTTCTTGTATGATGTAGAATTAACTCTAACTTGTTTGTAGTGTTTTATACCTGTCTGATTGTATTGTTTGTTAAAGCTTG
Organism: Thunnus thynnus; assembly: GCF_963924715.1. Lineage (NCBI taxonomy): Eukaryota > Metazoa > Chordata > Actinopteri > Scombriformes > Scombridae > Thunnus > Thunnus thynnus. Next base: position 6,744,864 of record NC_089531.1, read on the forward strand.
TTAAGACAAGCAGCTGTGATACATTTTCTTCTGTTTTTTCCTCCTGTTTTGATTGTAATTCTGCTATGAATGAAGTGTTTTATCCATTTGTCAGTCAAGACTACAGGTTGCACATTTACATCATTGTCACCTATAGATAAACAAATAAATAATAATATTGACATATGGAATTTGTTTTATAATTATATTATGCATTTAATTTTCACATAAAGCAGTTTTTTTTGTATTATACTTAAGTGTTGGATATATTTTAATTTGCTGCAATACATTTTTGCCATGAACTTCACTGCATGATAATCATGTGATTGTAGTAAATCTGAGCACAGTATCAGAAGTGCTGCGTTTTTCCTCCTCAATATTATGGCATATATTCCTGTTAATTTACCAAACAATACTTGTATATTTCATGTCAGATTAGAATCATTGTTGATGTGTAACAGGTCGATGATATTTAAACAAACTTACAGCTATTGTGACCATTTGGGTTTAAGGCTAATGATTAATGGAGTCAACATGTAATTTCAGGGTAAACTTGGTGTACCTGGACTTCCTGGATATCCTGGAAGACAAGGACCCAAGGTAAGAACGACACAAACATAGTATATCCCATCATTGAGCTAATGATTGATTGATTCATCCAGGTGAGAAACAGTGCTGATGTTGAGATATCATTTTGTTTTTTAGGGATCTCTTGGATTCCCAGGATTCCCCGGATCTAACGGCGAGAAGGGAACAAGAGTAAGTTGATGGTTCTGCAGAAGATTTAGCTTCACAAATCAGAATATCAATATTCTTGAGACTGTAAATGATTTGTAGTCAAAGCTGTGATCAGAGCGAGAGTTGCTGTGTCAAATGATGTTTCTGATTTATTGTCCACACAGATAAAATAGATTACTGGATACATTAAGTTGGACAGAATACTTAAGTACAGTTCACCTCAGTCTGTTTGAGTTTATGATCATGTTTTTTTTTTCAGGGTCTGTCAGGCAAATCAGGGCCAAGAGGACAAAGAGGACCAACGGTACTGTTTGTTAATTTATGCATTAATTCACATTATATTCATTCAATTTTTCAGTCAGCTTGTAAAATCTATTCTGCTCAGAGGATAAAGATTATTTTATTTTGATCCTTTCTTCCACTTAAACTATTGAGCACAAATGGATATACAGTATCAGTCAAAAGTTTGTGTGTGTCCAAACTTTCTACTGGTACTGTAAACCCATATAAACTCACTTTTTTGTGCTCGTGGTATTAAACACTGATTTGATTCACAGATAGCATCACTTTTGCATTGTTTTTGACTGATGGAGGCTTCTCACTAAGTAAGTTTACTATTTTTGTCCATCAGGGTCCCAGAGGTCAGAGAGGACCAAGGGGCGCGACCGGGAAATCAGGAGCAAAGGTTTGTCTACTCAGTGGATTTATTCTGATTACACTTTGAATCTTTGTTCGCGAACGTGCTACGCAAGCGCCATTATGTTGATTTTTTTAATGATGATAGTTGGTGTTGATTATCATGTTGACATTGTTAATACAATTGTCTATATCATTATCATTATATATTTATATTGATGGAACCTAAACTTCATAAACAGGATATATAGATTTTTGTATTTAATAACTCAATTTGAATTTGCAAAACCAACAGTTTAAATAAAGACACAGGGCAGTTTTTTTTATGGCATGTCAGGAAAAATGTTTCAGCTTACTGCATACAGCATTTGCCGTCTTGCCTGAAACACCTACCACCTGTTTTCTGTGATTTATTTACATGTTTCTTTATATCTTTGCCTTAAAAGAACCTGGCTCAAAATTGCAGTGGAGGCCATATCAAGAAGCAAAAGATATTGAACAACAATAGTTTGTTATCCTATTTTTAAATTTTTTTTTTTACTGTGTGTTTTTCTTTTATTGTTGCCTATTAGGGAACTTCAGGAAGTGATGGCCCTCCTGGTCCTCCCGGAGAGAGGGTGAGCTCTTATTTTTCATTACAGCAAAGCACCAACACCAGTGCTGATGTCCTGCTGGGTAGCACTTGGTCAGAGCCTTACATTCAAATCAGTACCTCATGTTGGCCCTGCATGTTCTTATCATATCATATGTTGTTGTCTCACCAGGGATTGCCCGGACCTCAAGGAGCCAACGGTTTCCCTGGACCAAAGGGACCTCCTGTAAGTATAATGTTTTAATACCAGTTACTTATTAACTGAAACAGATATAGTGAAGTTGGTATCACTTGGCTGTTCATAAGAGAATTGTTGTACATTGTTCCAGCATGGTCTGGAGTTTGGGTTTGGTTTTCCCCTCATGCTTGTAGTGAAAGCTCTCTTAAGGTGGCGATTTAATGAATATTTGATGGTTAATTGATGTTTCCTTACAGGGACCACCAGGAAAGGACGGACTGCCTGGACACCCTGGCCAGAGAGGAGAAGTTGTAAGTTTTTCACTCCTCTTTCAGATGGCTAAATGTTCCTCTTTTATCTTTTATCTTGACATCCACCACGGCTCTCTTGAAGGATATAGACACTCAGAAATTATGTCAGTGATTAGTGACTCTGATTATTATTAAGGTTGAACTGTTGTTTGTTGTTCCTGCTGCAGCTGGCATCCCGGAGAATAGCTATGCATTTGGCTATCTATGGACATTCTAAATAGTTTTTCACATGTTTATGTCATGTAGACTGGAATGTCATTTTCTGTTCATTGAGTAGACAAATCATTGGGGCCAAACTCTCTCTACAAAATGATTGTTTCATTGTCCACTTCAGTCCTTCAGTCATGAAGCTAAGATAGTGATGAAGGGGATGAGAAGGGCTGAGTTGTTCTGACGATCTAGACGTGGCTTAGACGCATTATGATGCATCTCAACAATAGGAAGGTTGTCAGATAAGTTTTATATTTTCAGTGTGTCTTGACCGAATTTCTCTTCTCCAGGGTTTCCAAGGTAAGATGGGTCCACCTGGGCCTCCTGGAGTCGTTGGACCTCAGGTGAGTTTCTTCTTAGTTGTGCACAATTTTCTCACTTATGATAAAATATTCAATTTGAGGGTCTAAAGATAGAGGATGTTGTATACTGGACATTTTTTAAAGCCCTCAGAGGCAAATTTGAGATTTGTGAAATTAAATAAAAATTGAATTAACTTGAAAATGAGTGACAGCAGTTTTCACAACAACACAACTTTTTGTCTTTTTTCCCAACATCATCTTCCCCCCTTTTACCTTCTCCATCTCCATATCCATCTATCTCTCCATCCTCTCAGGGTCCATCTGGAGAAACTGGCCCCATGGGCGAGCGTGGCCACCCCGGACCCCCAGGTCCACCTGGAGAGCAGGGACTCTCTGGTCCCTCAGGGAAGGAAGGCACTAAGGGAGACCCTGGACCCCCAGGAGGCCCAGGTAAAGATGGGCCCCCAGGACTGAGAGGTTTCCCTGGAGAGAGAGGACTGCCCGGAACCCCTGTGAGTATGACTCAAAGTAATATTGCGTAGATTGTCAGGTAGATACTTTGAGCCAAACTATAGGCTACCAGTTGATTTTACAAAACAATTTTAAAGCTTATATTGATCCCTTTAATCACAATAAATTGATCTCTGGATAAAAGTGAACTGATCAACTCTTTCTTGTCTTTTCTTCCAGGGAGGTGGAGGACTGAAGGGAAGTGAAGGACCTGCCGGACCTCCTGGACCTGCTGTATGTTTAAAACCACATGAGTTCATTTTCATCCCCCAAATTCAAATTTATGGAGTTTACATTTTTCAAATATTTGAATATTTCATTATGACATGTCTTTATGAAATTGTTCCAGTTGGTAATCATAGCATATCTCACTTCATGTACGTATACCTGCTGTATCAGTACTGTCTTTATGCTATTGTACCTCTCTAGGGATCTCCTGGTGAGAGGGGATCAGCCGGTACTGCTGGACCTGTTGGACCTCCTGGCAGACCAGGCCCTCAGGGGCCTCCAGGACCCGCTGGAGAGAAAGGAGTTCCTGTGAGTATCTGTAGATGTTTGTCCAATGTATAGTAGGGCTCCTGACTCATCATTCAAAATAAGGTGTTGTACATCCAACCAAAGCATAAATGTCAAATATTCTTATTGTTATTCTTGTCTTTTTTCCTCTCTCAGGGTGAGAAAGGACCTATTGGCCCTGCAGGTCGTGATGGTGTCCAGGGTCCCGTGGGTCTTCCTGGACCTGCTGGATCACCAGGAGTACCCGGAGAGGATGGAGACAAGGCCAGTAACACTGAGTAACAATCTTAACAACCCAAAGTTGTGTTGGAGAAATGTTGAATCTCCAAATGTGATGCATTATTAATTTGAGTCATGTTTAACAGTATATCATGACATGCATTGTCATATCATCCTCAAGGTTCTAGTTTGTAAAACAAAGGCCTAAAATGCCTTAGATATACTTCAGAATAATGGTTCAGATAGTTTGATGGTTTTTGAGTTGTGCATCCATGTTTCTTTCAGACTCTTTCCTGTAACTTGCTGTGTCTTTGTCATCACAGGGTGAGGTTGGAGAACCAGGCCAGAAGGGCGCCAAGGGAGGGAAAGGAGAGCACGTGAGTGAAATTAAAAAGATCATCAAATCCTAAAATTTGTTTCTGATGGGAAATAATCTTAATTAAAATGTTAATTCAGATTAAATTATTAATATTAATTAAATTATAATTATTGCTGTTTGCTTTTTCTTTGGTAGGGTCCTCCTGGTCCACCCGGGCCAATGGGTCCAGTCGGTCAGCCTGGTCCTGCTGTAAGTACAGCTTTTATCTCTTTGAGGACACAGTTCACACAGGACACAGTTCACAGTTACAGTTGGTTGTACTTGTTCCTAAGGGTATGAACTTGTAGCTTGATGCAGTAGTTGCAGTTCTTCCTCTGCTTATTTCAAACAAACCAGAACATGAAACACATCACTTCCTGTACAGCAGGAAAGTCACTGTTTTTTGTATTATACAGGTGAGAGAAATATAATAGAGGTAGTGGCAAAGCAGACTGTTATGACTATAATATCCTATACTATATATGTTTTAACAAGTGAATCAACTAAGTAAGACAGGAAACATTTAATAACCACCGTGAGTGATTACAATCATGGCAACAGTGTTGTCAGCTAAGTCTTTATTTCTCTTTTTTTCTGTTGTGTAGGGTGCTGATGGAGAGCTTGGACCTAGGGGCCAACAGGGGCCATTTGGAGCTAAAGGTGACGAAGGATCCAGAGGATTCCCAGGAGCCCCAGGACCCATCGGACTGCAGGTAACATTAACAAATTCACTCAATTCTTTATTATGTTTTTATTTTTAGACTGCAATGTAAATATTGAGATGATGTTCGGAGCCACATTCTTATGTTAAGATGTTAAACTAATTCTTTGTTCAACTCTTGCCTTTGTCCTGCAGGGATTGCCAGGACCATCAGGCGAGAAGGGAGAGACTGGAGATGTTGGACCTCTGGTGAGTTTCAGGAATACAAGCCAATATAAACTTCTGCACATTTTGTCTTTCACTGGCTTTAAAATTTTAAGAAATTATAACTTTATAATGCTAACAACTATAAAGACAAACTGAAAGTGAGTTCATTATCTGTCTTAATGTTCACTGAGGGGTTCAGTGACTTCTATCATGATATCAGATAAATGATAAAAACATGAGTCTGTCTTTGTTTTCAGGGTCCTCCAGGCCCTCCTGGACCCCGTGGCCCTGCCGGACCCAACGGTGCTGACGTAAGTGTTACAGCTCTTATTTAAAAAATGACAATTATATAATTTAATATGGGCCACAGTACAAAGAATTGTTGTTTTTATGTGTGTTTTTCAGGGTCCTCAAGGTCCTCCTGGTGGTGTGGGTAATCCTGGACCTGCTGGAGAGAAGGTGCAGAGATAAAGAATTTTCTCTAATATGAACGCAGTTTTTCTGCATATGTGTGATGGCTTTCAAAGTAATAAAAACAAAAAAAAATATTTAAAATTTGTCCTGAGAACTAACAAATACTGTTTGCTCCCTAGGGAGAGCCCGGTGAGTCTGGACCACCTGGAATCGGAGGAGAGCCAGGAAAGAAGGTGAGTGGCTGAGTGTCTAACCCTTAGACCTTGTGCATCAAGATATTGAGAGACTGTGCCTTTACTGACGGGTTCATACCATCCACGAGATAAGAAAGTGTTCTATGTTCCCATCGGCAGGGTCCTCGTGGAGAACGTGGAGAGAAGGGAGAGGCAGGACAACCTGGAACTGCTGGACCTGCTGGAGGAAGAGGACGACCTGGAGATGACGGACCTAAAGGAAACCCTGTACGACACTCACAGTCAAACACACACACACATACTGACATCGCCACACAGATCAATGACTTTAGACTCCACTGCACAGTGAATGATCTTTGCCTTAAATTCAGATGACATCTCAATCTCTGAATTGTGTTTTTGTCACCACCATCAGGGTCCCGTTGGTTTCCCTGGTGATCCCGGTCCCCCTGGTGAGGTTGGACCCAGAGTGAGTATCATTCTTTTTAAGAATAGACATTAGCATCCTCTTTATAGACCACAGCACTAATATATTCTGTTGATAAGATTTTATAGCAACCGTGTTCTGCTTCACTCTCAGGGTCAAGACGGCGCCAAGGGAGAGAGAGGAGAAGATGGTGAACAAGGAGAATCTGTAAGTCAAACACTATCGTAATGCAAGTATGTGAATTAAAAATTGTGTCTGTCTCCATAATGATCTTGTCTGCTCTCTGTCCCACTGCAGGGCTCTCCTGGACCTTCTGGTGAGAACGGACCACCTGGCCCACCAGGAAAGAGGGTAAGGTCACAATCTTCATCTAACAGGAATAAACCCACCACCTATCTTTTATCCAAACAACCTTTATTGTATGCTTTGAGAGATGAAAAAAGAAGGAACATTTTAGTTTGCAAATACTTGGTGGTGGGGCACCAGTGCAGCAGTGGTGCAGTCAGCATCCAATAATAAGCGCAAACAGTGATGTTGTATTCAATATGGTTTCTCTCTAGCGTCAGAAGAATGCCCTGAAATGCTTTGAATGGTCTATATTTGACGTTCAGCACATAATCCAGTTAAAAGGCATCTTTCTTGCTATAGATAGGATCAAATTATAGATTAAATTTAATTGGATTTATGATTGAATTATATTATTTTATTTGCCAGGGCCCTGCTGGAACAAGAGGACCAGAGGGACGTCAGGGTGAAAAAGGAACCAAGGTGAGTCTGAAGATTTTGAGTACATTTTCATTATTGTAATTTTGTCTTTAAGTCCACATCAGCTCACTGTGGGTCTGGGTTGATCATTTAAAGTCTAAACCCATGGCTTACAATAAAGCGAAGAGTAATCAGATACTAAAGTGGACATCCGATGACTATCTCACTTCCTGGTGATGACAATGATCCCAGGATAAATTATTAACTCTGTTTTAATTATGAGAAACAATATGAATGTGTATTTCTCTTCCTCTGAATCAGATGATGCGTAGAATAACTTTTTAAAACATGCTGGTTTTCAATCATGTTTCTTGTATACTTCATTCCATCTCAGGGAGACCCAGGTGCTGTTGGCCCCCCTGGAAAGACCGGCCCCGTCGGCCCCCAGGGTGTACCAGGAAAACCAGGAACGGAAGGTCTCAGAGGACTCCCAGGATCAGTGGTCAGTAAACATTCAGATTCATTTTTTGTATTTGTAAATGCGGCAACTAAACAATAAATATTCCACAAGTAACAATATGTGTGTACTGTATACACTGAATGTGTTTCTGTGTTTCAGGGAGAGCAAGGATCTCCAGGCCCCGCCGGACAGAAAGGACCACCTGGACCTATGGTCAGACAACTTTTTATTTTTATTTACACATCTACTCTGTACTTTGACATACATTACATTCATTAGACTATGAATTGCTGTCCTCATTCTCTCCTCTTCCTCTCCTCCTGCAGGGACCTCCTGGTTTGCTCGGTCTGCGTGGAGACCCCGGTTCCAAGGGAGAGAAGGGACACCCAGGTCTTATCGGTCTCATTGGACCCCCAGGAGAGCAGGGAGAGAAGGGAGATCGAGGTCTGCCTGGCCCTCATGGATCCAACGGACCTAAAGGAGAGACTGTAAGTCTGACTTTTATCACATGTGCTGGAGAGGTTCACATCATCTGCCATTATTTTCATTGGTTTTGATAATAACATATGAAAACTCATCTCATTTTTCAAATGTCTTGTGTTATTACAGGGAATGGCTGGAGGCACGGGACCCATCGGCCCTGCTGGTCCTCCTGGTCTGCCTGTGAGTGACTTTACTGTTTCATCCCATTAAAAATGCTATCACACTTTGTTCCCAAGATGTTTTTGAGTGTCATATTAATTAATGACAGCAGTAAAACATTGAAGGATGGTGACCATCATAAAACTAAAGTCTTGCATCTTTTTCAGGGTCCTCAAGGTATCAAAGGAGCTAAGGGATCTTCCGTGAGTATACCTTAAGAGTGCTTGTACCACAATATGAGTCCGATTGTTCATGAAAAGTATATTGACATTGATCTGATGGTCTAATAATTCTTGAACTCTCTCCTGGCTTTGTTTAGGGAGGAGCTGGTCCGAAGGGAGAAAAGGGTGTACAAGGACCTGCTGGACCTCCTGTAAGTACTTTCCTTCTTGTTGTGAAAACTTCAGGAACTTCAGGCTTTATCAATTGATTGTGAGTTAATTGATTACAATGTGAACTTGCTTTTCAGGGCCCGCCAGGTGAGGTCATCCAGCCCCTGCCCATCCAGAGGAGTCCCAAGTCCAAGCGTTCCATAGACGCCAGCCAGCTGCTCTCCGAGTCCGACCCCGACATGCCTGCATCTGACGCCACTGGCACTGAGTTCCTGATGGGCAATGAAGGCATGGAGGAGATCTTTGGCTCACTTAACTCGCTACGACAGGAGATCGAGACCATGCGTTTCCCTCTGGGCACCCAGGACAGCCCCGCCCGTACCTGCCAGGACCTGCACCTCAGCCAGCCAGACCTCAAAGACGGTAATGAAATGTCCCTGAAAATGTTATCTTGCTGACCCCTATGAGTCATGATTTCTCCATCTGGTTTTGTTCTCCTATTAAGTGACTCTCATTGTCATTTCATTATGTGTATGATGCAAGTTTTTTTTTTTAATTAAATAATGCATTTATGCAAAGTAAAGATATTTCCTTGCCAATATAACAATAAAGAATTTAAAAAATGTTTGAAAAAATCCAAGAAAATACTGAGACCTTCAGTTTTCTCCCAGTTTTCTCCAATTTCCCTCTCTCTGTCGCCCCCTGCAGGAGAGTACTGGATTGACCCCAACCAGGGCTGCTCCAGAGACTCCTTCAAGGTCTTCTGTAACTTCACTAATGGAGCAGAGACGTGCCTGTACCCCAGCAAGAGCATCAACACGGTCAGTTCAGCGACTCAGCAACCCCAAAAAAGCTCCTTAAGATTCAGTTAAATCAACTTCTCCCAACACTAACTGCCAATGGTCTGGAAAAAAATCCACAAAACAAAATATGTTAGGGAATCATAGGAATGCATTTGGGTGTAAAAACAAATGGGAGTATTAATCAGGATAAGTGGAGGTTTGTATTCTCCAAATGCTCTCTTTCTAGAAACTAATTTTGCAATAGCATCTGCACACTAAGACCTCTCACATTTATAATAAAAGATCTCTGAATGGTCTGATTGTGAGGCATTTAGACCATTTTTCAGTAGCATTTATTTATAGTGCAATAATAAACCTACTTAACTAAACATATCTGACCATAATATCTGATGTGGACAATTCTGGTGGCAGGTGAAGATGAGTTCGTGGGACAAAGAGACTCCAGGATCCTGGTACAGCCAGTTTGCCACTGGCAGCAAGGTCAGTAACACTCTCTGACATGAAGGTTGTTTCCAATCTTTTGTTTTTACTTAAGGACCCTCTATTTTTATTCACACCTTCTATTTTCTCCTTATAACTCCTCATTTTCCCTCCTCGTCCATTTTGCCTTGAAAACCCCTCCAAACCCCACTCTATCACCTCCTCCTCCCAGTTCTCCTACGTGGACTCTAACGGCGAGCCAGTGGGTGTGGTCCAGCTGGGCTTCCTGCGTCTCCTGAGCGTCCAGGCCCGCCAGAACCTCACCTACCACTGCCACCGCTCAGTGGCCTGGTCCGACCGAAGCGCCAACAACTACGAGAGGGCGCTGCACCTCCAGGGTGCCAACGATGAGGAGCTGAGCTACGAGACCAACCCTTACATCAAAGCTTTGGTCGACGGCTGCTCTGTGAGTTAACACACGTGAACTGAAGACCCCATGTTGTCAGTCTTTCTGGAAAACTGACACCTCCTGGAAAATAGTGCTTTAGTGCTTTAAAATCTTTAATATTGACTTTATGATATTTTTGACCCTTGAAAACTCACTGTTTTGTTATCACTGAAACTACCTTTTAATTTTTACCAGTGTTGCTGTTGACTTTAAAAGTGCAGTGCAGGACTTTTGTCTCCCCCTTCTGGCAGTGAGAGTAATTACAAAAACACTGTTAACACGTGTTTACATCATAGGCTCCATCACTACTGTTGCAGCTGTAAAATGGTGGATAAATTGTTTTGAGCGTCACGCAACCCCCGCAAAATGATTCATTTCACTATCAGAATTTGATCCATTCGGTCCAATGACATTTGGAAAGTCCAGAAGAGCCACACGATTAAATTAATTTAGCCCCATTCAAGCATTCACGCATTTGGTGGTGATAGGCTTAATCAACATTGTGTGAACTTGTTTGGTAAGGGCTTGAATGTAACAGACGTTCATTTAAATGTAAAAGTTCCACACTTTAACAGGATGTAATGAAGCATTTAGCTCAACTAGATACTAAGATACTTGAGAAGGGCCTATTTTGATCTCAAATGTATTGGATAGAATACTGTCTTGAAATAGTAATGCTACACAGCTTACTTGTACATAATGAATGAGAATGATAAATCATAAACTGTTTGATCTCATCAGTTATGAATTCTAACTCTCTTTCTATGGTGTTACCAAAGTTATTAATGCGCTAATGAGCTTAAAAATATCAACAGAATTCAAACAATACAAGTAACTTTATTGTGAGACCAATATGCAGGAGTTTTGACCTTCTCCATGTACCTTGGAAGTAGGTGAAGTTGTGCCAGAAATCCCTTCTTTACTTCTACACAACCACAAACAAACTACCTTGTTTACAAGTGTTCCACCTGTAATTATCTTGATGCTATTTTCTGACATGTGTCTATCTCTCTGTGTCTCTGCAGTATCGTAAGGGCTTTGACAGGACAGTCCTGGAGATCAACTCACCACAGGTGGAGCATCTTCCTCTGTTGGATATCAAGGTGTCAGACTTTGGGGAGAGCAACCAGCAGTTTGGTTTTGAAGTGGGACCTGTCTGTTTCCAAGGCTAAAACACACACATACACACACCATGCAGAGAACAACACATGCAAATACTCACACACATGCACTTAGAGACACACTTACACATGATAAACATACAAGCCCGGTAATTTGTAAATTAACTTGTAAATGATATGAAACACACACGCACACACACACACACACATACCCACAGACAGACACACACTTCCACACGCAGATGCTGTTGTGAGACAAACACGCACTCACACTCAAGTACGTGCCTGGGGAAAGCAACATCCTCCCGACAATTAATGGACGTCAAAAAAAGTAAAGAGGAGAGAAATTTTTAAAAACTCGCGGAGAGGAGACCATCGACTGGGCGCATGACCGCGAGAAAAGGAAGAAAAAACCAGAAGAGAGTGTTCTTCGGAAAATAAAACAGTGTTTTCTTTACCAGCATTGAAAGGGGCCGGCCTAAGAAAGAGAGCAAGCCGGCAACTTGAGGCCTGAAGCCCCCTGTCTCTGATCCCCCCTCTCACTCTTCACTCCTCCCCGCTGTCTCTCTTTTATTTCCACTCATCTCACCTGCTCTACCTCCCCCCCTCCTACTCTTAAAAAAGGGTCACACTCTGACATCTTTCCCATTTCTTTCATTGCACGTTTATGGGCGAGCAACGTGGTTGGCGGTCACTCTTTTATGACCGACAAGAGGTGCAAGACGCTCCTATGTAGCTGTATGCATCTGTGAATACAATCATTTGTTTTGGTTCAAAGGTTTTTGAAAACTGGAAGGTCTTAATCAACTTTTTTATCCCTTCTGCACAGAGCTTCTTTTCATGAACCAAAATAGATTCAGTAGATAAACAGCAAACATCAAAATAAAACTGGAAGATGACGACTTAACGGTTAACTTCTCTGGTCGTCTTGTTCTGTAAGAAACTTGTAGTGACTTGTCGATCATGTTGCTCATACTGTAAACGCGGAGTAGCTATCAGCTCTTATCTCATTACATTAAAAGGAACCAAAGAATGAAAGCCACCAGTTTACATCCAAAGAGGGAAAATGACCAAACCAGCTGGGTCTTGCTCTTGTTTTTGTCTTTTTTTTGAGTGAATTTTCTACTTTGTCATGTCCTTTTCATGACCACCTTGTAATAAACCACCTAAAAATGTGATACACAGCTCAAACTGATGATGAAAATCTATCTGGTGTTTTAAATTGAGGGTAATGGAGTCTAAGAAACTCTCCTCAGCCCTGAGAGCAGCATAAACTGTGTTTGAAATGTTCATTGGTTAATGTTGGAGAAAATCTGCAAGTGAGGCAAGATAGAAGATGTGTCTATACCTAGATCAGTGAATCAAAAGCCATTATTTTTGTAAACTGTGCTGAAATTCATGTTATTGTACTTGCAAGTTATTGGTGCTTTTGAAAAGGTCTGATTCTCTTTAAATCATGAATCACGCTGCCAGGCCCCCTACTAAACACCAGTCCAGTATTTTCTCTTTGGGTACTTTGAGTTTTGTTTTCCATCCAGAACACATTTTCTGATTTCTCATCCAAGTACAGAACATCATCAGGGTTTAAATATGTATATGAGTTTCAAAGTTCCCTCCTCCTTTTTTCCTAAAACGGTGAATAAAATGCATGCGTTACTGAAATGAAACTGTGTGGCAAGGTGCTAATTATACCAAAGCATAAAAATTTTAGTATTAACTTTGAGTCCTCCATTTTCTTTAGTCTCTTTTACAATTTCATACAGCTTTTTACTGGGGAAAATGTGCATTACATTTCATTTGTACAGAAATAGTGATATTCTATTGTATTTATTTAAAACAAACAGGGTGCTTTGAGATTAAAAAAAACGACCACCAAATATTCCAGTCAAATGTGGTATATTTCATTTGTATTTATTTCCTGTAGCTGTCACTTGAAGGTCAAGTGAAGTGAGTGACTTGCATGTTAAACTCAACTGCCAGCCTGAGTTATGGTGCTTCTGTTCACGCCCTGTCCAAACTCCTTTTGTACAACCAAAGAATCTGTGGCCATATTTTATTTGTAATATCCCTTTTTTAGTGTTTTCACCAACTGTACTGTGCTGTTAAATTTTGCTTCCACTGTAATGATTAAATGGTGACTCTCCAGTTTTGTCACATTTCCTTGTCGTTGCTACTGTTTGACTTTGGCGTGTGTTGGTTTCATTGCTTCGCTGGGCTTTGAAATGCATCACAGAAATACAGTTTACTGCGATGATCTAGATTAAAGTGCTAAAAATATTAACACATAATTCTCTGATCTTCTAAATTTCTATCTGAGACTACAGCGAGTAGGAGAAAGGTTGTGAGAGGGAAGCGAGAACTCTGTCAACCACCGTGGGATTAAAAGTAATTAATTAGATTAAGGGGTGATGTCATTCTATGGCTCTGGATTTATTTGTTTATTTTTATTTCTTTTTCTTTTTTTTTTAAATATAGCAGGGAAACTGGGCGGGATGGCCAAAAACCTAAAAATAATAAAAATCTGCCCTTGAAATTCTTCAGAGAGAATGACCTCAAATATTTGTTTTAATTGTGTTGAAGACTAACATTTCAACATAAGAATATGGTGCTTAAAAGAGAAAAAAGTATTATTTTATAATGTGTGTAAGTATTTTTTTTTAAATCCTTGTTTCTGTAATATATAATCTTTTTAAAAAGAGCTGCTTGACTCTTGTTTTTCTTCCAAACCCCATCATCACGGGTCCTCCTTGCGTTACTGTAAATGGCCACAAGATGGTGCTGTTTCTCACTTAGTTACATGAACAGGAAATTCTAGTTTCTTTTGTTCGTGGACGTTTAAACGAAAACTTTTTATGTTTATGCCTCTTTTTTTTACCTTTTTGTGTCACGTTGGGAGAAAACTTCAGACAGTATCCTGCATGTGTGTGTTGTGTTGTTGTGTTTATATTTGTAGTATTTCGTTATAAATCTAGATGTGAAATATACAGTATGGTTCCCCTTGTAAATCTTGTTTTCTTTTTTTTTTCTTTTTTAATGCCAAGATGGAAAGTTATTTTAATTATAATTGACGCCACAGATTCAAGCAGTATTTTTAAAATTATTTTGATAATTGTTCCTCGCAGAAAAATTTACCAGTAGTAGTCATGGACCGTATATAAATATAGACGACGTGTCTCCACTTCCTGCTGCTATGCGAAAGTGAAGCCAAAATATCTCCTCTCTGGAAGCTGCCGTCTTGCTTATGTGTCGTCCATATTTATATACAGTCAATGGTACTAGTACTGTCCAAGTAACGATTGAAAGTGACATCACAGGTTTGTTGGTTACTCCTGTCAGTTAGGAAAGAGCAGCCACGGTATTAACGGCTAACGTTAGGGCTGGGGTTCAGTTATGTTATCGTAGAAACAGCAACAACAATTCTGGTTATGTTTTGGACTGAAATTCGTAGATATAGCTCATGTTTTGGCTGTTGAACACAATTTTATGTTTGGTATCATTTACTAGAGAAACATATTTTTCGAGAGAAGCTAACAGCTTGTTTCTGCTTTGTTGGCTTATTTGTGGGCATGATAAATTTGTTCTTCATGGAGAATCACTACTTAATGTCTTGGAGGTGTACGAAATTTTATCCTGGGCTCCGACAATGATGTATCATTTTTCTATTAATTTTATTGTGGTTGAGATGTGATTTGTGCATGTTTCTACCACTGGCTGTTTTTTTCACACAACAAAACAGCGCCATCTTGTGGCCATTTGAATTTCTGGCAGCATCTAGCAGAACGGACTTGGCAGAAATGGAATATAATATTCATAAACAAGTATGTTTTAATTAGTGTATAATCACCCGAAACTAAGAATTGTTGTGTTTTCATTACCTTAGAATGAGCCCTTTATATCCACATAGGGAGTGCGTCCTCTTCCTCAGAGCCCGCCATGTTGCACCGGGTAAGTTAATATCAGGTAGTTTTATTTCACATGCAACATTAAACTTTGTGCATGCTAAGTCACTATGAAACTGAATATTTTACCTTAATATTCCACTAATTTACCCATTAATAATGATGGAATTGAGATATTTATTACAAGGTTTTATGTGGATAATTAATGGGTTGAAATAGGCATTTTTAATGGAATATTTGCACGGTTTAAAATGGACCAAAACCATGAAAAACACCCCTTAATGTATACCTTAAAATGCATTAATTTTCTAATTAAGGGGAAAAATTAGGTGTAGTTTTCATGGGTTTTGGTCCATTTTAAGGTTTTTTACCCCTTAGATGGACCAAAGGTAAAGTCCCCCTTAAAATCTACTTAATTTCTTTCTTCCAATTTCTTCCTCACTCAGCTGACTTTTGATGACCATAAAAGACATCTATGCAAAACCTCTTTATACCACCTCAAAAACATCTCTAAACTCTGCCCCTCTCTAACCCTGTCAGATTCAGAGAAACTTGTCCAATGCCTTTATTTCCTCAAGACTGGACTACTGCAATGCGCTCTTCACAGGGATCCCTGACAGGAGCATCCGGAGTATATTCAGAACAACGCTGCCAAGATCTTAACTAGAGTGCAAAAACAAACATATAACACCAATTCTGTTTTCATTGCACTGGCTCCCTTTGGGATTGACTACAAAGTCCTGCTACTCGCATACAAATCCATCAACGGACCTGTGCCTCACTGCCTACAGCGACTGATCATACCACACTTGTGGAACTGCCTTCCTAAGCATCTGAGGGCAGCACTGACCCTAGGCTCTTTTAAAAAAAGGCCTAAAAACTTTTCTATTCAGGAAGGCTTTTTCATCTTAACTCTTATTATTATTTTCTTTATGTTGCATGCTCTATGTTTTAATTATTAATTATTAATACCATAGAACTTTGAGTTTCACTATAATTGAAAAGTGCAGTACAAATTAAATGTATTATTATTATATTTATTAAGGGGTTTCAATTTCCAGATCTCTGTCTACTAAACTAAACCTCTTAATCTTAGATTATTTGGTGTGTTTTCAGATTCAAATTAAGGAGTAATTAATGGTATTTTAAGGGATTCTTGTTTCATAGTGAGTATCTTGTTAAAATACCTCCAAACCTAACCCGCACCTTATATTCTGGTGCCTTTTTTGTCACCACTGCAAAGAACAATTACACACACCAAGGTTCGCTGTTGTAAATAAGCAGGTGCTGTAAGTGTTTAGGAGGCATTAGTTTAGCTTTTTGCAGTGCCTGAACAGAAATCTTAATTTTGTGCTGCCAAATGTTTAAATTATGAATTTTGGCATCTGTGAACATGTAAGACAGTTTTTTCTCTTTTTTTTCTCAGTGATGAACCCTTCTTCACCTTTACACGGTTGTTTTCAAAACCCACAGCTATTTTGGAAAAAGGACAAAGTAAATTGTTGTTTTACTTGGTGGCTCAGCAGAAATAATCTATTACACAATTTTTGGGATTATGTGCTTACCAGTATCCAAAAACCTACAGTTTATTGTGAAATGTACAAACACAAAACTGCTGTGTTTATGACGTTTAAATCGGACTTTGGTTTTAGCAAAGCAGCCAGAAGAAAGCCCGGCAATTAGAGAGCCATTTTAAAAGCCAACACCCAGGTGAAATACTGAAATGCTTGTTGAACGTGTCAAACAAGCAGAGGAGCTTGACGGCTCAGTGAGTTAAGTTCAAGAGTTCAGTGGTTCAAACCCTGCTCAGCCCTTTAATTTCCAGCAGGCCAACATCCAGAGCATATAATGAAAAACTCTTAGAGAACAAAAGAAAATGTGAAGAGGCTCTGGTGGCAGAGTTCTCAACATAAACCTCTGAAAATGTCTGTAGATCTGGAGTGGCCGGTTCAATTCCCTACTTCCCCCAAACATGGATAGGAAAGACACTGGCATCATAGACATATGAAGGAGTAAACATGACTTTAACTCAATTTTATAGATAAAAATTAAAATGCATTATGTACAGAAACATTACAAACACTGGTGGTGTTTATTGGCACAAAAAGTAGCTTCATGTTGTACAGTACATATTCACAACCAGATTTATAAAACATAATCATGACTGAGCAGCTATGAAAAGTAGAATCACTTTAACAATTAAATTAATTATGCAGAAACTGGCCTCCTATTGGTCTTTATCAAAGTGACGGACAGCTGATTTATCCAATGAAAAGTCCACCTGACAGAAAGAGAAACATAAGACATAAATGAAGCTGATAGGTGTCTGCAAACGTACTGAGAAAACAAATATCTTAACTTTGGTCATAAAGTGAGAGAGTTTTTTTATTTTACCTGTCACTTCTATGCTGGCTCCTGTGATGTATCGAGAGTCATCTGAAGCTAGAAAGGCACAGACATCAGCGACCTCTGGAGGAAGACACCGAAAGAAACAAGTCAGATGAAGTCACAGCATGTCAGGCATGCATCCTTCCTGGTATTTCACTTCACAAACCTAAAGGATAGGTTCACAGTTTTCAAATCTGCCTTGAACAGTCAGTTGTCCAAATGAAAATTGAGATCTCATCCAAATGCACTTACTATCCAAGTGATGGGGGACAAAATCCACAGTCCTCGTTTTGAGCAAAAATGCATTTAATAGTTTATCTGAAGATATTATGAGGCTTCAGCCGTCCAAGTTAGTCATATAAAGTGGATATCTACAGTCTTTGTGTCTCAATGGCCAGTATTTTCTTGTTAAAGTGCAGTGGACAGATTGTAACAAAAAGTGGGAATTTGGCACTAAAAGAGACTTTGGAAACTTTGGACAGCTGACACCTCATATACGCTTCAAATAAAATTTTAAATACATTTTTGCTTGGAAGCAAGGCTGCTGATTTTGTATCCCATCACTTACACTGTCAGTGCCTTAAGAAGGGATCTTCTAATGGCCAGTATGAACAGGAGGAATGACTACAGCAAGAAAAACATGTCAGCGTTCATTTGGGCTCCTGACTGTTGTTTTAGGACATATTTGTGAACGCGTCCTTTAAGTGAGATAAAGATGATCAAAGGTTTGGAGAAGGAATTAGGAAAATCTTTTGGAACTAGTTGAGCTGCAGCTGATACAGAGAGAAATCTGAAACCCACATTCAAAATGTTGAAGCAGAAAACTACAACAAAACATTTAAAATATCTTTTTAAAAAAGGGAATAAAGATTCGAAGTCAGCACAGTCTGACAGCACTACAGCACTCTGTAAAGATCACATGTCTTTACTGACCTGCAGGCTCACCCATCCTCCCCAGAGGCACTAAGGACTTCATCTGAAACACACACAACAAGACAAGAACAACACAAGTTTTATTTTAGTATAAAATAGTTCATAATGAAAAACTGTTATCACTGAGGTCAGTGTATCATCCTGACTAACCTCAACATCGTTCCTGGAAAGACAAGTTACTGTTGAATTTAAATATTTAATGAGTCTTTGTGCAGCACAGATGAACCTCCGTTGTCTTGGTGGCTGAGGATTTGTGTGAATTGACCCTTTAATAAAGACTTCAATCAAAGTAAACCTTAAAAGATAATCTGGACCCTCTGCTCTTTCTCCTCCCTCACACGTCTGCTCCCCAGTAAAACAACAGTGACGTCCTCTTTAACACTGTTTTTTCTTGCACTTTCTTAATAGTTTGGATGAAATGACCCTTTAACGTTTACTGCAACAAAATAAGGTCACAATTTCTAGGAAGTAAAAGTTTTTAGGAAGCACTAATAACTGCATTTAAACTTAAAATACAAGAAGATATAGCAGGTAAACTGTGAAGTAATTTTACATTTTATTTAGACTTAAATTCCTGCAGTTTCCATATGTTGCTTTCCTGTCTTATATAACAATTTGAGCTGATATTTTATTTTTCTCCGCACTAGATGTGTGTGTACCCATGTGTGTGCTGTACCTTGCTTATAACCTTCTCTGGTACTTTATCCGTCATCGGAGTCGATATAAAACCTGGCAGCACACAGTTACAACGAATCCCAAACCTCAAAGACAAGAGAAGACAAGGAAAAAGCAAAGGATTTGTTTTGGTTTTTTTCTTCCAATCATTAAAATTCAATCAGCTCCATGTGTCTTGATCTGTTATTTGTGTGTCAGGTTTTTCTAACCTGCTGAGCTCTTTGGCAGCCGTCCTGGTTAAACCCTCCACTCCAGCTTTAGAGGCAGCGTAATTTACCTGTCCGATGTTTCCAACCTACGAACATTAACCACAAGGATACAAGGATAAGTCCACATAAACAGGGAAAATATAGATTTAGTTTTTTATTCAACAGAAAAAACTCAAATCCATCTGATGCTTATAAAAACTCCACAAATCCTTCACTAAATCCTGAGATTTGTGATTTTAAAACCAGCTTTTGAATTTATAATCTGTTTAGATTAGAATAAAGCAAAGTTCTTGATGGATGATTGCTCAGTGTATCTCTTATGTAATTCCTTGGAAAACAATAATTAAAAAAGTACAAATATGGTCCTTTACTGTCCCTTGTCTACTAATATTTACAAAGAAAACTTGTGCTTCATCTGTTTTAGACTATTATTGTTATATGTTTCTGAGCTTAAAGCTTAAAAGCCTCAGCTAAATTTTAAAAAAGTAAAATAGACCTGCTGGTATCTTACCTTGCCCACGATGCTTCCCACAGTAATGATGGATCCTTTGGGTGCTCCACAGGCCACCAGAGCCTGAGCAACAGCCTGAGTGACCAAGAAGGAACCCTGACAGACACGAGAGGAAAGATGACTGAATAAATCACTTCACACTGCTCTGTCATTAACTCAGCGTGCAGCACTAACCTACAGTATTTCAACAGAGAGGACGAGAAGCTTATACACACTAATTGAAGAAGGGAGGATATTACTAAACCTTAGCTGCAACGATTTATCAATTAACTGTCTAGTTGTCAACTGTTAAATTAATCGCCAACTATTTTGATAATCAATTCATTGTTTTGAGTCTAAACTTCTCAAATATGAGTATTTTCTGGTTTCTTTAGTCTTCTATGACAGTAAACAACAACTTTGGATCGTGGATTGTTGGCCGGGACAAAAGAAAACATTTTAGGATGTCACATTTGGCTTTTGGAAACATTTTATAGACCAAAAAACTAATTGATTACTCGAGAAACTAATAAACAGATTAATCGATAATGAAAATAATCATAGTTGCAGCCTTATACTAAACTGTTGAAAGGTGGAAAATTAGTCAGAATTCTTCTACAGTTTGGTTTTGTTGTGGAGGAAAATAGCTGAAAACTAACTGAAAATTCAAAATAGTTACAGTAGGATATTAAACACAAGCTACTATTTTCCTATAAAGTGTCAAAATCATCTTGACTTCTCTAGAAAATTTACACATTAGTTACTGTTCTCAGTGAGAAATACCCCTTTTATAATCCAGAAATTATACCACCAGTAAAATACCTGGTGAAAAGCAGACCTGACCCTCTCACTGTGCTTTATTAAAACCACTTCAGATGCAGGTTTTGTCTTAAACTGCATGTTGAGGACAAGCTCTCCTGCAGCCGGTCACCTGGTCAGAACAGGTGTCACAGCTCTGTACCTTCAGGTTGACCTGGATGACTTTGTCAAACTGATCCTCCTCCATGTTGAGCAGGAAGTCGTCCTGAGTGATGCCTGCTGCGTTCACACACACTGAGGGAGGCTGGAAGTAATGAGCCTGCGGAGGAAGAGCACGATTATGACTGTTAGAAGAAGAGATATATCAATAACTGTCGATCATTTTGACTTTAATGGTAAAAGAACATGAGTTGGGGTGTTTTTCTGTCTGTAACACACCTGTATACTTGTAACCAGCTTCTTTATACTCTCTTTTGATGACACGTCGACCGCGGCCGCCATATGACCCTGGCCTCTGAGGTCACTCGGCAGGTTTCCCAGAGTTTCATTGGCTGACTCCTCACTAATGTCAGCGACCACCACAGAGGCACCCTCGGAGGCAAAACGCTGGCATACCGCCCGTCCGATCCCACTGCCCCCTCCTGGGTGGGAAGAAAGCAGCATAAAGACACAGCGGGTCCGAGCAGAGACAAGATGTTGTCCAAACTACTGCAGGATTCTTTCAGAGGGAAAACTGTGTGCCAAGAGTTCGTCTCTGGATATATTTGATGGGAGGAGGGTCGATCAGAGACTAAAAAACAGGAAACTAGGGCTGCAACTGATGATTATTTTCATTATCAATTAATTAGTCAATTATTTTATAGATTAATCAATTTGTTGTTTGAGCTATAAAATGTCAGAAAATTGTGTTTCCCAAAACCCAAGATGCAACCTCAGATATCTTGTTTTGTTCCAAACAGCCGTCCACAACTCAAAGACATTCAGTTTACTATCATAAAGGACAAAAGAAACTACAAAATATTCACATGTGAGAAGCTGCAACTTGAGACTTTTTGTATTATTTTAATTTAAGAAATCACTCAAAATGATTAAAATACTTGGAAATTAATTTTCTGTTGATTGACTAATCGATTCATGGATTAATCGTTGCAGATCTACAGGACACTAACTTGAGCTACAGATATTTTCATGTGATAAGTTGTCTCCCATCAGCCAAGAGGTTCAAGCAAGATCTGCAACAATTAGTTGATTAATCAAAAATTAATCGCCAGCTATTTTTAAAACTGACTAATCGTCTTCTTTGTTTTAAGAAAAAATGGCCAAATTCTCAGAATCCAGGCCCTCAAATGTGAATATCTTCTGGTTTCTTTAGTCTTCTATGATAGTAAACTGAATATTTTTGGGTTGTTGAATGTTGGTCGAGACAAACAAGACATTTCTGAACACCACCTTGGGCTTCGGGAAAGAAGTGATTGAGTGATTTCCCCCATTTTCAGACATTTTATAAACCAAACAACTAATCGATTAAGCCAAGAGAAAACAATCAAGAATCGATAATGAAAATAATCTTTACCTGC
Organism: Thunnus thynnus; assembly: GCF_963924715.1. Classification (NCBI taxonomy): domain Eukaryota; kingdom Metazoa; phylum Chordata; class Actinopteri; order Scombriformes; family Scombridae; genus Thunnus; species Thunnus thynnus. The sequence goes on from NC_089531.1 coordinate 6,767,177, forward strand.
AGCCCTAATTTGTACTGTATCTGTCTTGTCATTGTGCCACCTTCAAACTGAATTTTCAGTTACTAAAACTAAAATGAGACCAAAAGGCTTCGGTTAAATCAAGTTAATACTTTCAACGTTACAGTCTTTTTAGTGCCAAAGTCCCTCTTTTTATTGCTATACTTCCACCACAGCTCAACAGGGAAAGAGAGAATTTGATGCTAAAAAGACTGTAAATGTGACAGATATCCACTTGATATGACTAACTCAGACTGCTGAAGCTGAATATAAGCTTCACATCAACTTTTAAATGCATTTTTGCACAAATGACTGTGTGGACACACTGTGAATTTTAGCCCCCCAACATTGAAAGTGCATTTGAAGGGGATCTTTTAATAGCCAGTATGAACAGGAGGAATGATTACAGCGTGTTTATATGGTCACCTGACTGTTGCTTTAAGACAGACTTGGAAAATTGTGAATACTTCCTTAAACACCTTTTACACGACTGGGAGTCAAAGATTTATCGACAGTTTTACTTTTATTATGGTTTAAATCAGCTCTGACCATGACGGTGTTTGATAGTAGTGGACCAGGATAAGATTCAGCTGCCTAAAGCCAAACCCTCAACTTAGCAAACTAGTTTTGAATTAGTAGAAAAACACACTAACAAACTTCCAAAATGCTATTCGAGAATATGAGAACAAGCTGTAGCATTAGCAAACTGAGCTAACTAGCTGGTTAAAATGGGACCAACTCTGACGACAAAAGTACATAAAAGATAATAACCTGCAGAAACAAACCGCTTCCACACAGATTTTACTATTTAAATATCTATATGAACGTACCGGTGACCAGCGTTAACCTTGATATGAGTCTAGTAGCCGCCATGATGGTTTTTATTGTTGTAGTTTTCAGTTTGTCCACTAGATGGCGCCAAAAGACCGGTGATTTCCGGCGGCGCAGCTGAGTCCATTTATATAAAGTCTGTCATTCTGAGCTGGAAAAACTTTACAATCAAAATGTTTCTTTTAAGATAATAAAAATACATATTTAGCCGATTATTTTTCACTCTGGTTTTATTTAGAGGAAGAAGAAGAAGGCAGAAAACCTCTTTGTTCATAAAATACATTGCTCTAGCCAAAAAAAATAAAACAAAACAAAAAAATTGGGGTAATTTTTCTCAGGGATGTGGACTCTTGTTTCAAATAAGAAATTGCATTTTATTTGTTTCTCTTTCTATTTTTTATGTGTAGTTGGTTGCATTTTGTTCCCAAGACTGTACTCCATGTTCTTCATTCATTATGCCTTCAATAAAGAGATTAAACAAAACAAAAAAGAACATTTCTGTAATTTTTTAATCGGTTACAGATTAATTACTAGTCAAACTATATTTTTAAAAGGCCATAACTCATAATAACAATACACAGTGACACAATTTAAAGATTCCTGCAGTCTGAAAAGGTGTACGCTGAAGCTACAGCTTATTGTGCCTTTTTTATCAATAAAAATATCAAAGAAAAATTATATAATATGACTAATGCCAATGAGCCATTTTGTTCATATATCTGTATAGATGTCAGTAAATTATTATTATTATTATTTTATTTTAAATGTATTATGTGTGTTACACAGTTCTTCTGCAGCTGTCCATTAATTCATCCCTTTAACTGAAATATAATTATTTTTGCATTAAGCATCATCCTCAAATCATATTAACTTTCTCTCATTTTAAACAACTTTTATATACTTTCAGGTAAATAATAAATCAAATGCTATAAAATATTACTACTACTACTACTACTACTACTACTCCTACCACTACTACTACTACTAATAATAATAATAATAATAATAATAATAATAATAATAATAATAATAATAACAACAACAACAACAACAAATAATAATCTATAAAATGCATGATATATACATCTGAAGTTAGTATCTTAACATTTTGACATCATTTAGAGCCTTACCTTACCTTTTTAAAATGAATTAATTAATTATTATGTTTTGCTTCCTTGTTTTTGTTCTTTTTAACTTTTAATTATTATATTTTAGATATTGTCTCTTTCTTCTACATATCTTCACAATGTTACAGTTTTAAATACAGTTTTCTACCTGATGAAAGTAGTAATATCATCATACCTGAAGCATATAGCCGTCCTGGATCAGGTCTGGGAAAATTAACTTTCTAATTAGTTTTGAGTCATCAAAAATATTTTTACCATCATGCAAATGATTATTCAAGAGTCAACAATCAGCTGTGGTTTATTTTGGTGGTTAAGTAACTTAACTTGTTGATTTAAATTTGATTTTTAATTTGTGACTAACAGAAATGTTAAAAACATTAATAAGCAAAAAGAGTGTTTGCAATATGTTTTTATCAACAGATGTTTTGTATTATGTTACATATTAAAGCATTAACATGATAGTGATATAACCCTTGTGGTGGTTTTTAGTCTTTGTAGTTCTCTTTTTTTCCACTGGATAGAGCTAAAAGACCTGATGTCACAGATTTCCAGTCAGAGCTGGAATAAGATCAAACTATTAAAACTAATTATGATAAACTGCAGGTTCGATATGTTGGGAAAAAAATACTGTAAGTCATTTTGAAATACAGCTATTGAGATCATACCATGATCATAGTTATTTAACATAATTTCATGAAGTGAAACTCATCACTGTGTGGTTTAACTGTATGTCTGTCTTTCTTTTTGGCTTCTTCGTTTATTTTAGTTTGTGTTTTCTTTGTTTTTTTATGAGGTGGCAATAATGATAAGAAGAAGAAGAAGAAAAACCTCCATATAGTACCTGAAGCAGAACTTTGGTACTAATGTGGCTGAAACTGAAACCCCTGCAGCTGAACTCTACTGTATTCATCTGAATCACAGGGAGAAGTTTTACTGTCTGTACTGATCTGATCTTGTTGCTTAGTAACTTCTGACATTGCTTCATCTGATTTTGCAACATTTTATGGAAGATGATGACTCACACTAATGAAAGTAAAACCTTGTTAAACTCCTCCTGTTGGAATACAAGTAAAACCACATAAAAATGCTATAATCTTCTATCAAAACTATACAATCTGAACAGTATAAACATTTCTATACAGCACAGTTACGTTCATGTAATATCCAGAATTCATGATACACACATGAAAGAAATCTTTGTTACATCAGCTGCAGTGCTGAAAGAACATGTGCACACTTTCATTTTCATTCATTTCATTTAATCTTTATTTGTTATGGACAGATACATTATACATAGATTAATGCACAGCAGTTATCCAATAAAATGCATCAGACTTTATAGCTGCAGCTGCTTTCCGATACTGTCACTAGAGGAGCCTTTAAAATAACAGACATGAAACATGTTCACAGACAACAGAGTTAAACTATGTACATTTTGTTAACCTTATAGGAACAGCAGTACAACTTGCCAGCATACACACATACACACACACATATGTACATACCTACCGTCAGCAATATTACTAAATGAATATGTAAGCCGATGCAAATTTATGTAAATATATTAAGATGTAAAGATGAGTAGAGCTGGCACTCAGCTCCCATTATATTATCTGATTATTATCTAATTATATCAAAGGATCTTCACAAATTTCAAGGCTTTATTACTAAATGTTAATTTAAAATGTGACAGTAGATTATAAAACAGTGACTGATCCTGTTTCCTGTTGTCCGATCTGCAGTGTTTTTGTTCAGATAGCCGTCCAACGCATCTCAGTGATCTCCCACCTGTCAGGTATGTGACAGTAGTTCAGGGTCAAATAGGGAGGTGGGGGGGGTTTGCAGGATGTAAGGATCAGGCCTGTAATGGTTATACTGTTATCTTACCAGCAACAGAGAATCAGGATGCAGCTCAGCAGTGAGAATTTGGCAACTTTTTCTCTTGTTTTCTCCAAAAAATTAAAATAAATATGAGTCACTCTCGAAGAGATAATTCACAGCCAACTTGAAATGATAAATGTTGTGTATTAAGCTCATCCAGCAGTGTCGTGGTTTCCCAAAACCAGTTTGTCAATTCTTATTTCATTACAGCCGAGTGCTAAGGCTTTTTTTTTTTTTTTTTTTTTTAATTAAGGCCATATTTTGCACATTTTGTCATACATTTTTTTCCATCACAACATTACATAATGTTGCAGTGTTTGCTATTGATGCATCACCAGTTTGTAGTCATAACTACAAAGTCAGTTACACAAATAAGTCTTATTTAGTTTCCATTGAAAACACGTCGGCTTTGGCGATTTATCTGACATTCGTTTGTTAGTTCTCAGAGCAACTTAATGCAATTTGAAGGGTACAAAGATCAGAGAGGTCAGAGTCACTGCCAGTTATGAATTGGAGATTATTCAGTATTTAAAAACAGACGGAAGAAAGATAAGTGAATTTCTCAAGTACTGTTTGTCCCTTTGTGACGGTAAATTGTGCATTTTAACAGTTTGTAATATCCTTGTTCTCTCTCTCGTAGACTTGTATGAGCTCATCATGATCCCAAAATAATTCATATAAAAAATAAAATAGCCACATAGTGAAAAGATGAACATTTCTCAGTTTATTTATGTACACTTGTTCAGATGAAATGGTGGAGTCAAGTACAGAGGCATTTAGATTTCTGACAAACTTCAGAAAAAGGTAAGACTGACAACTCTGTGGAGTATTTTGTCTCAGAACAGAAGCCCAAAAAAATCTTAGCTGGACAAAGAAAAAAAAAAAAAAAAAATCTCACCTAAGTTACTGAAGGAAAAACAAAAACATGCTCGAAGATTGCGACTGTAAAATATGTACACTTCTACAATCCTGACAGTTAGTCTGTGCATATTTCATAGAGTAGACTTTGACTTAAAAAAAGCTTTTGATTACTTTCAGAATCATGAATAGTATCTCCATTTAAATTTCCTCCTAAATAAATAATCAGTTTCACACACACAATACTCCAATCTCAAGCCATAGATGATTTAGAAAGAAAAAAAAAACTGATACACACCTTACCTAAATCACAAAATCGTTTAGTAGTACCACCAGAACAAACAGCTCATCGTTATTACTGACAACATTAAACCATCTTTTTATGCCTACTGGTTAAACTTACTGCTGGATCCCACAATTTAAAATATTTTTAAAAAAGACTTTGTTTACCTTCCCAACCTGGTATTACTAATGTTTAAATCACACAAATAAGTAAACTTAATCTTTAAAAAAAAAAAAAAAAAAAACTCAATACAGAAAATACAACTTTCAGCTGCCGTAGATCTCAAAAGGCCAGATTGTTTTTAAGTCAAAGCAATTTTGTGACACCGTGGTGTTAAGAAGTGATGAATCATGGGAAAAATCAACCCATAATGCTTCATCTACTACTTGAATAAAATGGAAAACATGTTTCTTGCAACTAAAAAAAGAAAAGTCTAGATAATCGTGTTGTGACTGAAGTCAAACCTGAACACAAAAAAAAGAAAAAGAACCAAGATGTTATTTGGGCACGAGTGCATGGACAGACACGTCCTCACGATTTATTAGCAGATTGGTCACAAGAAGAAAAAAAAACAAAAAAAAAAAAAAGCAACACATGTTTACAGAGAAATTGAAATGGAAAGGGGAGGAGGGGGGGGGGGGGAGAAGAAGAAGACAGCACACATGGGAACAGAAATATTAACTTATAAACTGAACTGGCTGAACTACGGTATGTCACATTTCTGTACAGTGGCCAACCCTTTCGAAGAAGTACATGAGTACACAAGGATGCAGTAAAGTAGTACACGAGTATGCAAATGTTTGTCAGCTCCTCTGTATTGCATGCATTCTGTATTCTACTGAACCAAGGTGCTTCTGCGTGCAGACTGATTTTTCCAAAACGCCTGCGTCAAGACTTTTGAGGAACTTCACAAGGCTGCACTTGTGGTGCCGGATCTAACACTCGCAACATGTGCATGCAAACACATACAGTACATGACACATTCATACACACACACACACACACACACACACACAGTCACTCACACACATACATACAGACACAAACACTTGTTTCCCCTCTACCCTCTCTGTCACTCGAAAAAACAAAAACAAAAAAAAAAAAAAACTAAAACACAACTCCGCCCACGCCAGTTCATCTTTCCCAGAATGAGGGAATAAATTTGCTCCATAAAATGCTTCTTTATAAAAGAAAAATAGATATTTATATAACTGTACACCTTATCTATACAGCATAAAGAAAGGGAGCATGGTAAGAAGGGAAATCATCTCCAGAAATAAGACAGATTCTGGCTCTAGCACCCTTATCCCTCTAACACATGCGTCACTCTTCTCCTTTATTTTTGCAGGAGATGGAGCGTCCCTCGCTCTGCCCGACGAGGCCAGTCCTCCAGAGAACAACGGGACTTTGCGACGAGTCTCCTCCTTTCCATCCGTTCATCCTCAACTGTTCTGTGTCCATCACACGAATGGATGAGTGAGCTGAGCGCAGGGAAAGCCCCATCTCTCTCTCTCTCTCTCTCTCTTTCTTTCTTGGTTTGACACTTGTAGAGTCGGACCAGTTCTGCGTAGTCGCTGGTCTCGTCTGATCCGCCCTGCGGCTCCATCGTCAGTAGCTCTACTACAGTTCAGTCCACTTGGTGGGAAGCGATACACACGGGGTCCGTCACACGACCCTTTTTTTATATATATATATATATATAGAAACCCTCTGCCTCTCAGCCGGAGTCTGATTCGCTTGTGTCTGAGGATGAGGAGGAAGAGGATGATGAAGAGGAGTCTGAGGAGGAGCTGCTGGCGCTGAGACGGGACGGCTGGGTGTGAGCCTCCGTTGCAGGTTTCTCTTCTAAAGAAAAAACACAAAACATACATGATTAGGATGATGTGCTGCACACGAGATAGAGAAGCACTTTAACATTTAAACTGTTACAGTAAGATACTGAAAGATGAAGATAACTATGATTAATATGATCCTATATACGACTAAATGCCAATATATCCTTAGTCATTATTATTACAAGATTTAGAAATGATATTCTGCATGGATGCTCTGCAAAATTACCAGCTTCCATTGTAATAAAGTGTATGAAAAGGACTTTTTTGATGTGATATTGAATGTTATAACAAAACCACAATTGCATCTTTTGCATATTTTCATTATCAATGAATCATTCGACTATTTTCTTGATCAATCGATTAGTTGTTTGGTCTATAAAATTGTGGAAAATGTCAGCCAAATACATCTTCATCCACAACCCAAAGAATAAAAAACAATATGTTCACATTTGGAAAGCTAAAACCAAAGATTTTGGACATTTTTCCTTTAAAAATGTTTTAAAACGATAAGTTAATTATTAAAATAGTTGGCCATGAATTTTTTGTCCATCGATTAATCAACTAACACAGTAGTTGCAACTCTACTATCAATATACACCACTGTAGTTGTACAGAGAGCAGTATGGAGGACGTACGTTTGGCTTTAGCAGGCTTCTTTCCAGAGTTGAGCTGTCCACTGACGTCCATCAGCCTTCTCTCCAGCTCCATCTGTTTCTCCAGAGCGAGCTCTTCACGGGACTTCCCAGCACTGTTCTTACTTGCTGCATGCAAACAGTAAACATCAGTAAGATGGAAGTAATGTACAACATAGTCAAAGATCTACAGTTGAAGGTCTGCCACCACGATAGGTAACAATAAATCCCCAAAACCAGAAGACTCATGAAACATCGTGGATGTAAAACAGCACTACTTACCATATGGCTTTCGAGGTTTCTTCCTCAGACACGTCATGACGTATCTCTCCAGCTCCCGCAGCGTCGATGGCTTCAGCGTCTCAAAGTCTATCTCGATCTCCTCCGGGTTGGTGTCTCGGAGCGAGGGCTCGCGGGACTGAATGATGTAAACGACGCGGCCCAGCTTCTCACCGGGCAGCTTGTTGATGTCCAGGCTGAGCTGACGCTTCTCGTCATACGACATGGGTGCCGTCTCCTCCTCCTCGTCGGAGTCGAAGTGAGGCACTATGGGCTCGGGGACCGGAGGAGGCATGTTAAACATCATGCCTGCCTTTTTGGATCTGATGGAAGACAGGAGGGAAGGAGATGGAGAGAAAATTAGATTAGGAGTGAAGTATACTCAAACTGTAGAAGAAAAGTAGGGGTTTCTGGCACAACTTCACCTACTTCTAAGAAGCATGGAGAAGGGAAAAGAGGTCAAAACTCCAGCAACACCTCTAGAGTTTTGACCTCTAAGTATACTCAAACTACAATAACAATATCTAAACTTTAGATCTTTTAACATGGAGATCTTCCTTCATCTAACCACATCATCCAGATCATGTACTACACACTAGCATTTCCAACATCGTCCAGCAGGTGTCAGTACTCACTTGCTCTTGTTGTTTTTCTTGCTCGGTGCCTTCTTTATAGGCATCACAGGAACGCCCACCGCTCTGTTGTTCTTGGGTTTTGGAGTCTTGGTGATTTTGGGGGTTTTCGGCGGCCGTATCGGTGTCAAGTCCTCCTCTATCCTCCGGTGCTTCTCTTTTTCTACTTTTTTCTTCTTTTTCTTGTCTTTCTTCTCTTTCTTCTTCTTGGGTTTGACGATGGGACCCTGGGAGAGTGCAGTGAGCTGCTCGTGTACGGCTTTTAGCTGCGGGGAAACAGAAAGACGAATGGGTCAGAAAGGAATAATAAAAGGATGTAGGATAAAACTCTCATATCTGGTTTCTAACTTGTATTTGAGCATCTTTTCTTTTTATTTCTGTTTTCCTGCCCTGATGTGTGTTTGCATACAATAACGTGCACACCTGTTCCTGCAGCTCTGCCAAGCGGTTTGCTCTCTCCTCCTCGGAGTCAGAGCTGGGGCTACTCTCGCTCTCCTCACTCTCACTGCTGAGCTCGCTCTCGGACGACGACGACGACGAGGAAGATGAGGACGAGGAGCTAGGGGGTGCAGGGGGTTCGTCTGGCATCTTAGCAAAACAGAACTCGAAGACATCCTGTGAGAAAGAGAAAACAGCATGGGAGTGAACAAGATGAAAAACAAGAACACTGGTGCTCATCTTTCATTGAAGAAAGAAGGGAGTGATTTCAGGAAAGAGGAGAAACTAGCAACACATTAGCTTTATGCAAAAACTACAATAATGATAAGTCTCATTACTGGAGTAAACAAGTTACCTGAAGTTTTCGGGCCATGGCCACCACATCATGATCAGGGGGGTTGTACTTGTAACAATTGGAGAACATCAGTCTGACATCTGCAGAGAACTGCTGGGAATCACGATACTCTCTGCTGTCCATCTTCCGCTGGAGACAAAAAGAAGAGATTTTAGCAAAATATATAAATATTTCATGGCGATCTGGACCTTTTTAGAATACTTGTTTTAATTAATTAACATGATAAAAAAAAAAACTAGAGAACATCACAGGGTCATTGATGCCTACATAGCATGCATATACATATGAACTGAGAAAGAATAACAGTCTATAGTTTCAATTTCTAACTTTCATCTTTGAGTCCAGCCTGTGGTTTTATGTTTTGTTTTTCTTTCAAAATACTAAAAAAAAAAAAAAGAAAGGCCCTGGGCTATGAGGTGTTAATTCATCACTGTGTTGTCAGGATTAGGAAACAGATAACACCAGGCACTGTCTTCTGCTGTGTCAAACACTGACAGTGATGCATGAGCGTGTTGTCAAATAAATGTACCTTAATAGTGCTGAGGTCCATGGGCTGCTTGATTATGTCGTGGTAGTCATGGAGACCGAGTGTCGTGGCATCGACGGGCTTGTAGAACGGCCAGGCGTACGCTGCGTGCTTCTTGGTCAGCAGCTCTTTCAGGACCCCACTGCAGTAGCGTAGCTGGGGGCTCAGCTTGCTGCGGCGCACCGGTGTCGGCAGGATGGAGTCTGGTAAATCCTTCTTAGGAGGCTTAATGGGTCGTCCGCTCACTCCTCTCCTGGCCCCTCCTGATGCGTTGGTGCCCATCATCACTGTTCCGCGGCCCATGCCCATACCCATGCCCATCCCCATGCTCTGGCTGAGGCTGAGGCCCTGGCCCATCCCCAGGCCAGAGGTGTGGTCCATCCCAAGAGAAGTGAGGGTGAGTGGGGAGTCGTGCCCGCCGCCCATCCCCAGGCCGATGCCGCTGACGCCCATGGTGCTCATGATGGGCATGGCTACAGTTGTCGGGGTGGTTGTGTCTGCTTTCCTCTTCACGCCTTTTTTCTGTGATTGAAGAGAAGAAGAGGGTGGGTCAGAGAAGGTATGGCCAATATCTGACAACAGTTACACAACATTTTACACCGTTTGTCCAGTTCCTAAACGTTTCTGTTATCTCCCTAATGTCAGCCATTACCTTTGCGGTGGGCTGTGTGGGAGGCAGACCCGTAATGGTAGGTGTGCTCTGTTCTGTTGAAGGGGTAAGGGGCAGGCTCTTTGTCAAAAGCGTCTGTGGTGGGGTGGAGAGGAGGGAGTCAGGTGTTTCCGGGGTGGGAGGCGAGTACGCCGACTGGGAGACTGCTGGGACCTGATGAGCTGTCGTCACTCCACCAGAGACTGGGAGAGAGCAGGAGTGGATAGAAGGAGGAGAACGGGAGGGAGGTATAAGGTAGAAAGTTATTGATTTGTGTATACATGTTTTAGATGATTACAGCCATGAATGTATGACGATTAGAGACTTTGCATATCTGTGTCTGCCAGTGCTCACCTGCATTTCCTCTGCCTTTTTTGCCAGGTTTGCCTTGTTTAATCCGCGGAGGGGGGGGGGCCAGCTCTACCTCCTCCTGGGGCATCTGAGCCACTTTCTGCAGAAATGCTTTCTCCAGAGACTGAGCCATCAGGACTATGTCATCTGTAGACTGCGGAGGAGAAATATAGGACAATATGCTTAAACCAGTAGATTTAAGTCAGCAACACTTTGTCACATCATCACCTGATTGATATATCAACATCATCTGAATGATTTGGTTCTCAATAAGTTACTATTATTATTAAATAATTATTATTTCAAAGTAAAGCGTCTGTCACTGACTTAAGATGTTTCCCCCCAACGATTTCACTCATTAGGTTTTAAACTGGCTGTACTGTGGACACAAAGCATCATGTTTGCCATGTGTTCAGGCTACCAGCAGCAGCTGACGTGAAACATTATCTTGCCTGGTTGACGTAGGCTCACAATTTCTCAGACACACACACACACACACACACACACACACACACAGTCTTACCTTGTTATAAATGTAGCAGTTGGTAAACATGGTGTTGAAGTCCTGCATGCATTCACTGGCGCTGCGGTAATAGTTATTCTCTAGTCTCTTCTTAATAGTGCCCATGTCCATCGGGGTCTTGATGATTTTATGATAGTCCTGAAAGGAGACAGAGACTCTCAGGACAAGAAATAGTGGCTACTACATCCTAAAATTATTATTTGACTAATTACAGATTTTTTAATAACAATAATAATAATAATAAATATTCCAAAGACGCCTGTTAACAAAAGATTTTATATATTATTAGCCTGTGGCTGGTGGGAGCTCCTACATATTTCTTTAAGTAAGTTTAAAACTGACAGAGTTGGAGTGGAGTGATATAATGGTCACAAGTGATTAAAACTGATGGGGACACTGGCTTTTAAACAACACCTGGAGCAGCTCAGTTTACCTTTGAGATAAACTGAGTCTGAATTTGTCTCTCCATCTAACCTTCAGCAGTGACATGTTGTTAAAACTGAGGTAGGTGGCATCTGGTTTTACAAAAAGGAGTGAGGTTGTTTCTAGAAATAAGGACGGTCTCTCCTCTAGAAAGAAAGGGGGGGGCCATATCTGAATTCTTGTCATTTACACTCACAGGCAGGTTGAGCTTGACAGTGTCTACGGGTTCATGAAAGGGCCAAGCAAAGTGGTGCCTCCACAAAGACTTGAGCAGGACTTTCTGTAGGAACTGGAGTTGGTTGGTCATCCTCCCCTGTCGGTTGGGGTCTTTCACCGGAGGCTGTGGAGGTCCTGAAGGGGTCATCTGATTGAGGGGGGGCATCCCAGGACTCTCAAAGCCCTCATAAAGCAGTGAAGGTTTCCGGATGCGTTTTCCAGCTGTGCCAGAACCCTGGTCCATCGTTGTGACTCCCAGTATGCCAACGTCAAGCCCGACATGGGAGCTGTAGAGAGCACAGTTGAAAGACCAATGAGCCATTTGGCATAAGTTGTAAAAATGATGCCAAGACGGACATTTGCCAAGACGGTTTGCTCTTTGCCACAACAAAATCAAATTTTTGACTTTAACAGCCAAAATACTATTTTGTCCTTCTTTTGGACGTGGATGTACCCAGCTGAATGAATAGAGACAAGTACACTGACCGCATTTGCAGCAACTAAAGTGAAGAAGTTGCATAACTGCCTTTATAAAAACTATCAAAAAAGGTATTTGTTACTCCTGTCTTTCCACATAGTGACTGCCTAGACCATCAATCCTGATGAACGGAAAAGGTTGTTTTCTGTAAGTGTTGGCAGAAATATTTATGTCCGGTTTTCTGTTCTGCAAGTCTGGGATTAACATAAAACTAATCATCATTTTATTGCGTCATCCTAATGTAATAGTGTTCCCTTGTTGGTACACATTTTATGTTATCCTATCAAACTCCACTAATCCTGCTAACCCTACCACACACATATAAGCATACAGTATAGAGTAAATCCCCTACACAAGGCATGCATAGTAGGTCACACGCTCTAAACATTACTCAGCAAGCGCACATCAGTCTGACTTGGAATATACTCTTGCCAAATCAGCACTCAGTATTCCCGGGGGAATGGACATGACTACCACTTCCTCCTCTTTATGGCCATGTCAACGATTACACACACAAAAACTCCACCCCATTTCCCTGTTTAAAAAAAAAAAAGGTCTCCCTTAAGGATTGTGGGTGGAGTTTCAGTTGCCATGTTACAGTAATGACTGGACTATTCTTCAGTTTCCCCAACAGAAATGTCCTTAACATGCCCAGAAAATTAGAATATTGTCTGCAATTGGTTAACAACCATCCACTTGTCATATTATCAATTGCACTATGGCTTTAAAGGCCACTGAAATTTGCAAAATTAAGAGGTAGTTTCCATAGGGAAAGCGAGCAAGACTCTGATCTATGCTCAATGACTGGGTCAAGAGCTGCCATCAGCCTTTAAAAACTTGTTCTGACCTGGAATGTGGCCTCACTAGCTTGACTCGGCAGAGGGAGTCCCGTATAACCTCAGTTACGGTTGTCCTGCTGTGGTAACACCTTTAACACCACTGAAAAAAACACTGCAAGGTTACTTGGTCTTTCATGGAAAGAGTCACTGTTTAACCTTTAAAGAGAGAGGTTATATGTAAAAACAACATTTCTCTTCTTAATGTCTTAGAAAATGTTTTTGTCAAACACTGTTGACCTGACTTTCCCCTCTTTTACATCACTGACAGTAAAATCTACAGTTATTCTGTTTGATGTCTCCACATGTAACCTTAAATCACATCCACACTGGTACAAAATAACTGTACTATTTCTACAACTCATCTCACCAGCATTACTCTACCTACAGCTGTAGTGACGCTGCAGCAACACATGGCGGGCTTGTTCAACTATGAAGCAACACCCCTGCTGACTCCAACGCAAGAGCTGGATTCAGCCAAGTAGAACAGCCACAAGCCATCGAGTGAAGTGAAACACAGCGAGACTGGTGTTATTCTTATTCTGAACAACATATGCTATTTCACAGTCGGTGTTGCCTATCGACAATACTCAGATTTCTGATACAAAACTCTGGGCCCCAGTTTACATGTCCATAATACCACTCTGAGCTGATTCAAACACTTAAATATCTCTATAAATGTATCCACTCCACTACATAAGTGTGGGTTGTACCATCTGCTACTTGATCAGAATTGCTGCAATGCTACAAATGCTCATCTGTCACACAACTCTCAAAAACATTTGACATCCCGCTGTTCTGATGAAGGTGGGGACATATAATTATGTGCATTACATTATGTAGCATCACAGCAATCACAAATTAATAATCTTCCCTGCTGAAAAAATACCAGTCCTACTAATTCTGATGTGAAGGGATGTTTAAGTTGTCAACAGTATGAACTCACCATAGCCATCTCCGCTGGCCTACTGACACATTTAACTGGGACATTTAGGGTCATCGGCTGGAAAACCAGTTCTGTTGAAAAACCAACACTAAAGCTACTAACATCTGGTGTTTGCATTGTCGGCTGTGGAATGACCCCAAGTTTAAATCTAACAAAAACAAATGGTTCTGCACATTCAGAGCTGTGAGCTTTAAGAAACTGATGCAAATAAGGTGAAGTATTACTGTGTTTGCATCACGCTGTGAATAAGGGGTCCCATGAGACAGGTGCGTAACTAACACTGAGATGTATTCATCAATCTATTACCTGTATGCTTGTTTCAGCACATGTATGCACTGCCGTATTGTACACATGCATACTGAAAAATATTGTTAAAGACTCAATGGTAGGGAAACTTAGCTACTGCATTAACAATATAAAAATATTATACATGATGTAGGTACGTAGACATTTCTATAAGCAATATGTTTATTAATAAATAAATAACTATTTGTATAGTTTATGGTAAAGCAAGCTGTTTGAATGATACAACCTTTGGAAACACATTTGACAGTTAGTGTACTTTATTATTAAAAAAGGAAAGTAATCATGTACATAACATTAACATCACTAAACAAAAAAAAAAAAAACACTTCTTGCATTAGCTGTAAATCGGATTAACAAAATTGGGAGGAGTAAAATAAAGTATGAATGACGAAGAAAGAAAAAAAATACAGAGAAGTTGTTATATGAATTAAGTAAAGCCTGCTGCTACCTAGCTTAGGTTGAGTGACATTGAGCTCTGTAACCAAGCAACCAAATGAAACACCCAACACACGTGGACAACCCAAACTAACCACAGATATTGACCTTTCTGGTGATGGAAATTAATGACAACTCCATGCAATGTCTTAACTTTCTTAAGCTCTAATTGATAAATAATGCATTATTGGTGCAGCTGACAACATTAACTGCTTTAGCCATTGCGCTGTAATGCAATGTAGTCGCACCACAAGCTCCTCTGGCCGTCACATGGCTACAATAACAAACCGGCGAAACAAGCAGGAATGCATCTGCTACTCTCTCTGCCTCTTCAACGCTATCAACAACACTAAGCTAGACTCTACACTACAGGCTAACGATATTGTTAACATAACACTAAGTTACCCTGGGGCAGTTTATATCAGATTAAGACCACTTAAAACAATTGATTGTCATTATATAAACACGGCACGTCCATTTGCAACGCAAAAAGTGGTCAGGCTACTGTTAAACAGAGGAATATTTTAGGTATGGGAAGCTAATGCTAGCACGGCTAGCTCCAACTGCCAGGCAGCGGGAGAGAGCGGCCAACGGCAGAGGCGCTCCGAAGATGGCGCCGGCGTAGTGCGAACAACAGTCGCAACTCGTTAAAGCCCACAAACACATTTTATTATTATTTCCTCAACATGAATTCCGTTTCTAATCCCGACAAAACTCCTTCCTGCAGCATATTCAATGTCCATTTCCCTATGTCACTCAATATTACTGCGAACACAGGTTACCAGTAACGTTATCTTGGCAAAAAACATGAGAATTGTTCACAATATTCCCTCCGATGGAAAGTTGAGAGTCAATTTTACCGGTAGATACCTGTCAAGGAGCGGGTTAACAGCCATATCCATCGGGATGGATCCGGATTCTGTTTTTAGCTAGACTCAACCCAGGATCCGACTCTGTTCGTCCGGTTTCTCCGCTCCCCGCCGCAGAGAACTGCCTCAATCTGCTTCGCTGAAATGGCGACGATGCGACTACACCCGTTCTTTTATACACCGACCGTCTCTCTTATTGGACGGACTACCTCAGAACGTCCACGCCTTGTGAGTTCCTATTCGCTGTTTGCGCCGTCCGTCAAAGTCACCACACCCCTCTACTCTGACGCCTCGCTGACTATCTTTCGGGCCAACCTATTCGCAAGTTGTTGCTGTCCGTCAAGGAAACTGCGCAATACTATTGGTCGAGACTGTTTAGTTTCACTGAAACGCCGTCTCTGACTGGCTCCTCTGTATAATCCTCCACAAAATGCGAAGGCACCGAAGTCAGCCTCCTCCTTATCATATTACATTACGTCAACGTGTGCTAAGCGACCGCGGGGATTGGTCAAAACGGCTGTAACGCGGGCTTCCAGGGTATATACCAAGAAGCCTATTGGTTCTTCCGCCGGGTCACGCGCATCCCCGCAAGAGCCTCTCCCCACGAGCTCTCTTCTTACCAGAATATCCGCATTTCTGTCTCTCAGAAGAGGCGCACAGGCGCCATCTTTAAGTACAATAACACAAAGTATTATCATCGAATTATTTACAGTAAGTAAGAAAAAACAGTAAGCTAAACTTACAAAACGCTACATATGTCGCTTACAAACAAGAATCAACAAAGGAAAGTGCAGAAAAGTGCAGAAAAAGGCCACAATTTGAACCCAGCCAGTCCAACAAGGCCTCCACGCCTCACAAACAGCAAAGTACTGGTAGGATAAAGCACACCTTATAATTCTCACTAAATCTCTAGTAGTCCATATTAACTTCAACTAACAATAAAAAAGGCAACAACGAAAAATAAAAAGACACCTTGAATGGCCAGAAGAACTACAAATCCACTGAATGACACAGCAGTTTTCCTCACTGACCTGAGACCACATTTGATCAAAGTTAAGGCTACATTTGTCCAACAATAACTAATTAAACAACCCCACGAACAATTAATTTTAAAAAATAGAGGAAATCACAAAGAAAGTTAATGTGATATGGGTTTGAAATTACAAGTCTCATACCTGACCTTTGAGAGCAAATGAGAGACTAATAGACCAAAACTACAAAAGCAAAAAGCAATTACAAAAAATACCAAATTAGTAAATCTTTACAAGATTTCTTATCTTAATACCGACACTTTACAAATTAAACAACCACACAAAATGGTTACCTAACCACATGCGCCCATCCCCCACACCAAGGTTACAAATCCCCTGCAATGTCACTCAAATAAACGATGGAAACTAACAGTACATCCTAACAATATTAAATATTACTAGAAGGTTTTGATAACTTAAACACAACATAAAACAAATGTTCGAAATGAAAGTATTTTTTTCAAAAGAAAAAAATAAATAAATATTTCCAAAGTACGACATGAAAAAAAAACCTTGAATATCAAATAAAACAAAAGAAATGGTAAATCCCAAGATAAAGCGAAACCTGTCTTCACATAATCTTCTTGTCTTCCACCTCGATACTTTTTAACCAACACATTTCCCTCAAACATGTCCGCCTTCTTCTCCCATTCCCCGCGCCGGGTGGGGGAGGGGAGTCATGTGATGAAATGAGCCCTGAACACGTGGCATTCCGCGAAAAAAAACGCAACAAAACATATCCGCTGCGTGTCCTTTCCCATCAAAACGTCGCTTCCATCTCCACATCGTGTGATATGTACAAAGCAACAGGGTCAAATTTGGGGGTAAAGTTGGCAAAATATCCGAACAAAGAAGCATACTTTCCGCTGGATTTGGTTCGCTCCGATTGGTCAATCCCGACCACGTGACGAAAACGATGTTAGTATTATTGATTGTGTTGTTTTCCCAAGCTTACTCTATTATAATCCGTTCGTGATCGCAATAATCCTTTTACAGTCTCGTGTGTAATTTGCTCAGTTTGTCTCAAAAGGGTTAAAAATGTCTGTTTTCTCCAAAGCATGACTGCAGACGAGCTCGGGGTTTGTGTTGCAACACGATGCTTTGCGCATGCGTCCCTGCCATGAAGCCGCATTGTCCATAGGGAGTGCAAGAGGCTGATCTGAGAGCAGTTTGGGGTTTTTTTCCCAAAGATAAATGTGGGGATCAGTGCTGGGGGTTTTGTGGGAAGTAGGTGGGATTCAGCCAGCTGCAGACAAACCGGCGAGTAACTGGTTTCCAGGTTAAAGCACGAAAAATGTGACTGCATATAAGGCTTCAGCTTGTATGTTT
Source organism: Thunnus thynnus (assembly GCF_963924715.1). Taxonomy (NCBI): domain Eukaryota; kingdom Metazoa; phylum Chordata; class Actinopteri; order Scombriformes; family Scombridae; genus Thunnus; species Thunnus thynnus. The sequence continues at coordinate 6,785,243 of NC_089531.1, forward strand.
TATACTGTCATTATCTTTTGATCAACTCTCAGAACATTGTTTAGCCTACTGTGACTATGATTTACTTCAGCATACATTTCTTAAAATTTCTTTTGAGCATGCTAATATCAAACAAAAACTTACAGATCAGCTCCACATATGTATTAAGATATATAAAAATACTCTGCTTGAAACAATGATGTGTGCCTCATATGGTTTGTCCACAAAAAGTATAATTACCACGTTCAAATCCTTAAAACATCATCTACTCCTTCTTCCACATTAAAAATTCCAGTAACTAGTCTAACTGCTGGACACAAGATGTCTCCTACGTCACTGTAAAGTCTATTCTCAGTGTTTGTGTTTATTGGACCAGGATTGTCTTCCAAACTAACTGTGATGTTACAGATCCTGTTTACAGGCCCACCCCTTAAAATGAGATTTTCAATGGGCGCACTTTCAGCGGGTGAATGTAAAAACAGCCTTCCAGTGTTAAACTCTGCACATACATCATTCTGGACAGTGAAGCTTAAACATCCAACTGATGGAACAAGAAGAAAACCATATTTTTTAGCGGAGGGGGACTTTAATAATGAATAAGCAAACAGGAGAAGACACTGGGACGACCATACACAGCCTCAAAGACAAAAACAGCTGTCAAAAAGCGAATGCAAGTACAACAGTGTGATGTGGTTACGGCTGACAATTGAAATCTCAGCATACATTTCTAATGAACCACAAGCTGATATAATCACAAAAGCTTCACTCAAGAAACTCTGTGAATCAAAAACCTGAAATGTGACTCTCAGAGATTCAGGTGTAGACTAGTCTGAGGCTCCTCACCAAATGAAATTTAAAACTATGCCCTTAACATATTATTCTTTATTGCTTTAGTTCAGTTTCCAATTTAAAATTTTGGATGGAGGCTTTTTATTTGAATCAAATATCAGGAAGTGTTTCCAATAACATTTCATTCAAACAACAGTCTGTCAGGGTCTTGAATGTGCTTGTATATTCTTCACTTTCACTTTGACAGTAAGCTTCACCAACAATGAGGGCCACTATAGTCTGAGACCATCTGCATGAATACATCATTTTTATGTTTCATTCAAGAGTGAGACTCAGCTCACTTTGATTATGAAGCCTTAGACACACATTATAGTGTTTGTTACTGTATAAAACAAAAACAATATCTTTAATGCCCAAATTCAAGCACAGGGGATACATTCAATTTAGTTTTGTTTATTCATCACTTTTTCTTATTATCTTCATTTGTGTGAGGAGTTGAGGCTGCTCTACAACCTAGTTAGATGGTTTTTATCAAACAGGTATGTTATGAAACCTGTAGTTCATCTGGCTGCTTTTCTCACACAGAACAGCCTGGTGACCCGACTGTTTCATGGCTGACGCATGAACTTATTAGAGCTGTAATCTGCAGATGCTTGAGACTCAAACCGCATAACTCAATTGACAAATGTACGATTATGAGGTTACACTGAAACAAGCGTAATGCAACTTGTTGGTTTAATCTTGTTTTGCATTGTGCTCAATTTTATTGCACAACAAGGCTCAATCCATAGCACATGTGTAGAAAACAGAATTTAGAACTTTATTTTTCTTTTTGGATATTGAAAATCACTTAGATTTGATCCTGTTTGCAATAATGACTGTATTTGTGATCTCAGGCTGTATATTATGACAATGTTTTTGATGTTTTTATTTGTATTGCAGGGTTGGTTTTGGCCATACTGGTCTGTATATGTTATGTACTTTATGATTTCAGCACTATCATGAGGTCATCATGGGGTGTGATTCCTGGGAATTGTTTCACACATCAACAACATAAATAATATGAGAATATGGGAAAATCTTTGTGCATATGAATATAATAAATATGAATTGTCCTCTTTGTGTGATTTCTTCCTGCAGCATGATGTAATAATGTTATATTCTGTATGTTTTCTTTTTTATGTATTTGTTTGTTTTTGATTGTTTTACTCATAAAAGGCAAAATCTATAAATTATTATTAATAATACAAAATAAACATGCACATTTCAGTATGTTTTTTTCATCACTCTTCTTACCACTGCTGATCATTAAAAAAAAAATCAATAAAAGCCTGATTGTTATTGTTCCCAAAAAGGGATGACTCAAAGTTTTGGCACAGAAAACAAAAGTATTTGCGGTGTGCCAAACATAGCGTATTACTCACTGATCTGTACCTAGATAACACACACAATATGTTGTGTTATGCTACTATATTTTGTGGAGGACCAGTTTTGATTACACTGGCCAACTCTGACCTTAATGTCCAGGAACAGCCATGTAGGCCGGAGAGATGAAAGGAGGGAGGGGTTGGTGGATTACGTCAGAATCAGCCTCCTCTGACTCATCAGTGGTGCTCTCTCTCTCTCTCACACACACACACACATACACACACACACACCGCCTCTTTCTCCCTCTCTCTGTTTTTCTCAGCGCTTGGCTGCATCAGCTTGTCACATGATGAAAATCAGTCCAGAGACGGTTGCCAAGGAAGCTCTCTCCCTCGCAACGCCTCGGTCCTGAGTCATAGGTTGCAAGAGTTTTACCAGTAAACTGTTAATTACTGGCAGACAGGCTTTAGGTTTCGCTTTTATTCTGTTTGCATTGGCCTGGTATAATAAATAGAATGTGTAACAAAATAAACATAATGCTACATACTTTGTTTGGTTATCATGTTTGTGTAACTGCCTCCGTCCACTCATTCACTTCCTCTCACTATGGCCGGCGAGCCTCGCTTAGCAACAACGGTCTCTTTGACAACTGACGCAAGCAGCCGTTTTCAGATGTGGAGGAACACTGTGCATTCAAGGTTCCTGTACAGTAGTTTTGTTGTGTTGTCTTCTTTTGAACACCACATTCTCTCCAAAAAAAACTTGCCAGCACACAGACTTGCATGTCACCCACACATAGAGACATCCAACCACCCACCCACCCACACACTCACTAAGTCAATACTGCTACCCCCATTATCGCTGTTCTTAAAACTGTTTTGTATGTGGAAACATAGTATTTGGCACTAGCATGCTGATCTTTCCATTCTCAGCTATTTCCATTTGCATTCTGATATGTTATTGTTTGCTTTACTAAGCCTGTATTCAAAAACACACCTGTATTGTTTCAATTTGTGTTGTGTTTTTGCTGGAAATGTCTGTACTCTCTCTTTTTCCACCATGCTAACATAGTAATATAGAGTCTTTTGTCTGAGAAAAGCACATGTTGAAAAAATGATTTATGAAAGTTTATTATTATTATGTCTGTTTGAGCCTCACAGCAACATGCACGGCCCCACTTGTTGATGCCAAACAAGTAGTAACATGAAGTATTTGCTACGTGCAGTATTTCAAAATATAAATGTGCAAAGTCACATAACTTGATTCCCCTTTCAGGGTGTACCTACACTAATCAAATAAAGACAACAGTGCTGCTCTCTTATGCTGGTGCTTGTGTTTTGGGATACAGATGAATTGCTTCCTTTCACAAAGTGGACACTGCTGCATGCTGTGGTAGCATATACAGAACAGCGCCAGTTTCATGTGTTGCATTATAAATCAGATATTTGTGCCACAGAAAGACTGAAATCTTTACGTTTTGAATCAAAGACAACAGTCGGTTCGTTTAAAAATGTTTTTTGTTGGTCTCAGAGCAGGGAGTGATTGTGGTTAACACTTTCATGTTACTACAATAAGACACTGAGTGAAAAATGCAATTTTCAGTTTGATGTTATCTTTTTACAGTTTATATAGAAGCATATAGGTTTTAATCTCATTTTGAAATGATGCCTTTCTTCAAGCACTGTACAATTCAAGAATGGAGATACATTTCACCACCAAAGCTCATGTGCAGCACGGTTCAAACAAGGTAACTACCTGAGTCTAGGAAAACAACAGCTGCTTAATTATGCAGTCATGCAAAATGATTTGTTAACGTGTCAAACTAAGTAGGGACACTCCATTATACTCTCAAAAAAGGGAGCAGGAACTACGAGGTGAGAGATTTCCATCTGAATGGAGGTGGACTTTCACCCCCAGGAGTTTACCTTGGTGTAGAGGGAGACAATCTGTAAAATACAAATGTTATCAATGATAACATTTGTTATCAATGATAACATTTGTGTACAGATAACACAGTGACCCATGTAATTTGTACCTGCAATGAATTTGTTAAAAGTATTTCTAAAACCATTGAGTTTATAACTGTGGATGTGACAAAACAGCTACAGGAAATTTTGAATGCTGGCACAGATGATCACTGACATGAAATGAGATTACATAAGATTAACATGCTTCCTAATCCAACAAGTAATCTCTTTTGTAGCATATGTCTCTGAGCCATTGTGGTTTTATTGGAGGGGTGGAGTTATGATGTTTTTGTTTACCATTTTTGGTTAAAAAAAATAAATAAATACAGTATGTGTATGATGTTTATACCAATACATGCGAACACAATACCAAAGAGCATCTAAGAAAGGTGGGGGCGGGAAGAAAGAAAGGATAAGAAAAGGAAAGAGACACAAGTAAGTGAAAGACAGAGACAAGGAAAGAGAGAGGGGGGGAATTAGTGTGTGTGTGTTTTCTCCTCAGCAGCGAGACAAACAGCCAGGCTCAGGTGTGAAAGTCTGTCTTGTCATCCCATTGTGCCTCCTCTCCTCACCTGTTTATCTCCTCCACAGAACAATGTACCGAACAATCGAAGACGAAACCTTTGAAAGGCTCTAACTGCTGTAACTGGTTGGGAGTCTATCATGTCCTTGATGAGTTTATTCACCCCTGCAGTTGGAAAGAAACCAGAGCTGACAGTGGATGACGTTGAGATGGAATGACTGCTCTTTACACATATCTAGAATACTTCATTTAATTATATTTCTGACAACACTGTTTCATATTTTCCTTAATACTTATGTGCAGATAAATGAGGTGCTGTTTTATTACTTAAAGGTTTGAGAAAAAACTTCAGTTAGACACAGTGGAAACCACCTCTTCTCAAATCCATTGAAACTGAAACTTCACTTCCAACTCAGTGTTGCATATTGTGCATATTAAATAATTTTGTATCTTTATGTCTTTTGTAGTTAAAATAAAAGCTATATGAAGAACAATGTACACAAAAGGTATAAATTCTGATATGTAATCATAACATATATCAAATGTACAATGTAAAAAACAAATATACAACTGTTCTGTTTTAGGGGTACATTTTACATTTTAAATTTTGGGTTTGGGTACTTCTACCATTAGAAAATAAATTATGATTAAAATTATGACTATGAGTGTCGGCTAATTGATGCAGCCATCTTTCTTCTAGTTTGAAAGTCATTAAGAGAAACGATGAGCCACATGCATCAACTGTGCTGTTGTAGCTGTTGATTGGATCAGGATTTAGTAGACAGTGTGAAATACTACTTCCCAGAACACAGATAATCTGAAATCTTGTCCAGGAATTAAGATTGCATTAAATTAGGGATGATCTCATGATTGGGGATTAGTTCTAAATAGTAACAGAATGGGGAGAAAGAGCATCTGTCCAGATGGTATCTATTAGGATCTCACATTACATTGACTGTCTAATATGTTCCTACATAAAGGACACAATTTTAATTTTTTAGCAGAAGTTTTGTATGTGAGATGTAAAACTGAGACAGGCTTGACTACTACTCTAAAGTGCCATCTATTGACCACTCCACTACCCTACAGGTAATTGAAATATATTGGGTTATGTCGCCATCTGGTGGCCATTAAGTTACAGGGTAAACGATGAAATCAAAGTGCTGTTTTACAGTAAATGCACTTGTAGTGTGTTTCTATCTAAATGGGATGTTATTGGGATCCAAATGATGTAAAAGCTTATGTAGTTGGTATCAGGGCGGTTAGTGGTATTACTACTGTTATGTAGCCACCATGCTCTGTTTATATGGGGCATTGTAATCCAAAGCAACTGGATGGATGTAATGCATGTTTTCCTGTTGCTTGTAATGCCTATTTTCATGTGGTTATTTGTTTATTGCATCTTGGTAATCAGCATTGGTTGATTAGGATGGGAGAACTGTAATTTCAGTTTTTCTGTGGATGAATAAATTGAGCCTTTGAACCCTTTGATAATACCTTAGTATTTTTTTTTTATTATATACAACAGCAGTGTTTATACAGTGATCTTTTTAAGTTATTATTATACATACAATGCACTTGACATGTTTAATTATTGGCCAAATCAGAGCACACATATATTTATATTACACCTCAATACATACAGTAATATTTTGTTTTTTAGCTAAAGGTTAGGTTCAAATATTCTAGGGATGTGACAAGGTATTTTGGTCTAATATAGTGTTATGTCTAGAGCCATTTTTTAAACTTAATGTAAAACAAATAAGCTCAAGTGATTCCACATGGTATTCATTTTTACATAGGATGAAATAAAATCACTTAAAAATTGCACAAAAATGTATTTTTTCTGTAATATTTGCAAATACTGTATATTAAAATAAGAAAGACTAATGCTCCCAAAATCCAGTTTTATTGTGACTATTCATGCCATTTGGCTTTGTTCCAACAATCAGCTGCCCTCTGATGAAAAAAGATACTGAAGTGCCAATGAGCAATATACTGAATTTTCCTTCCGGCCCCTGTAGTTTTACCCTTCTTTTCAAATGTGCACATATCCAGGTCTAATGGGGCACCAGCACCGTATTACATATAGTCTAAAAATGTGATTACTTTGATTCATCAGGTAAGGTGTCTTAATTTACTTACTTTACATAAAACCTGTGGCCACCGCCAAACAAAGGCTCTCCAGGCATCCTGGTTCTGGGTCAATTTCTCCAGCTGTCCCCATATATGGCCAGTTTTCTTCACATCTGCCTCCAGGTCACGGCGCCAAGTGTTTCTTGGTCTGCCTCTTTTCCTTTTCCTTTGTGGATTCCAAAAGAGGGCATGTCTTGTGGTGCTGGATGCAGGTGTGACCAATCTCATCTCATCATCAGCATCTTCGGATTTTTTCCTCTGCAGGCTGCATGTTCGCTGCCACAGTTCCTGGTTGCTGATATATCTGGCCAGTGAATTTGTAGGATTCTTCTGAGGCTTGTGTTGGTAAATCTCTGGTTTCTCTTCATGGCGGTGAGAGTTGTTCTTCAGGTCTCTGCTCCATACAGCAAAACAGGCATGACAGTGCTATTGAAGTTCCTAATCTTGGTGTTGGTGGTCAGCTCTGAGGATCTACAGACATTATTCAGCAGATGGAAAGCTACTCTTGCCTTACCAATCCATGCTTTTACGTTGCCATCTGTCCCACCCAGTTTGTCAACAATGCTGCCAAGGCTGTCGTTTCTTAATTAACATCATTTAATTGCAAACAAGTCAATTCTTCCATCACAACATTTTATATGCTATTAAATCTGCTTTATGCATGAAAAAATGTAGAGGAGTAAAAAGTGCAATACTTCCCTCTGAAATGCAGGGAAGTAGGAGTATAAAGTATCAGAAAGTCAATCCCTCCATCACTGGAAAAAGAAAGAGAGCACAAGTGTCAGCAGCTCCTGGTGTAGAGCTGTAAGCTCTGTAGAGCTCATGTTACCTCTCTGTTTTGTGGATGATGTGATCCAATAAGTTCACAACAGCTGTCTGTGCTTTCACACACCACCAGGTACTGAACTGCAAAATCAAAGCTGCAGCATTTATCAGTGCTTTTGTTATTCTAAGGATGACTTATATCTGCTGTATAAACTACAAGTGAGAGTAGTGTGACAGTGGATTGTACATGCAGGAAGCTGTTACTACTGCTGGCTACAGTGGCTAGGAAGCTTATTTACTCATAATGGGCAAGTGTCAATTTTAGCAAAAACTTAAATCAAGTGAAATGAATCAATTCTTTTGTTTATGGTTAATCCATCCATAAATGTTCTGCTGCTCATTTGAGTTTAGGTCATATTAATTGATTAATTACTAGGAATTATTGTTATACACAGCTGGGAAGTCCTGACAAAAATGTGATATGTCAACAAATTATTGTACATAATAAATAATTGTAGGCGTTACTGTCCCTGCTGGTTTTCTGTCATGCTTTGAAAAAAAAGGCGCATCAAATTGTGTTCTATCTGGTATTAAAACAGTCTTTAAAAGTCTTAAAATTAACCTGGTGAATACTGCAGAAACCCTCTACATGGCAGTGATTAAATAAAAGACTATAAACAATAAGGCAGTCAATGCATACTTACAAACATCTACATACTACAAGATGAAATGTGAACTTAAGTCATGTTAAAGGCAGTGCATAAAGGAGTATTCAGAGGTTTTATTTAAGTAAAAGTACCACTTCCACAACGTAAAATATTCTATTACAAGTCAAAGTGTCACAGTGAATAGCAAGAATGGACCCAAATGCAGAGACCGAACACAAAGCAGGTCTGAAAGAAACTCTTCATTTGGCGTGAGCACCAAAACAAACGCTGACAGAACTGGGAGTGCATGCAGGCATCTAAACAGAACAAAGAATCCAACAACCACTGACTCCCAAACCAACACTTAAATAGTAACTGAACTAATCAGGGAATGGGGAACAGGTGACTAGAAACAACGGCAGGCTAGGATTGATTGGTTGAAGGGAAACACAGGGAGCAGAGTTCACGAGACTGATACAGGGCAGGTGTGGGGAAGATACAGAGCAGGGCAGGGCTAACGAGGGTAATGCAGGGCAAGTGAGAGGAGGAGCACACAAACACAGGAGGAGTGAAGGAACACACAAGGGAAACACAGAGAAACAGAAAACCAAAACCCAGAAAACACAACAACGAACAAAACCCACATGACCAAAAAGCAACCAAACATACATCATAGTCCAACTCAAAATAAGCCCTCTCCCACACAGTCCAATACATACAAAACAGAAGAAGTCTGAGGGCATCTGGTGGACAATGGCATCCAAGGAATTCACAAGAGTCTCCAGAGTCAATGACAGAACCATGACACAAAGACCAGCATTAAAAATCCAACTTACATAAAAATGCATAAATATCATTAGCAAAATGTACTTAAAGTATTAAAAGTAAATGTACACATTTTGCAAAAAAAAAATGGCCCTTGATTGACATATTATTATGTTGTATTAAAAGATTGTTAATGTTAATGAATCAATACATAAGCAGCATTTCACTGTTGTAGCTGCTCAAGGAGGAGCTAAGTTTAACTACTTTATATACAGGTTGGTTAGTCCAGTGGTCCAAACTAGAGGTCAGGCCCCTCCAATGGGTCACCAGATAAATCTGAGGGTAGTGAGATGATTATTGGAGTAGGAAAGACGAAAAATACAAGTTTTATTGTGTTTTTGGTTTTTTTTGGACGTTTTGTGAAACATTGGTTACATTTACCACTTTGGGCCTCCAACAGTTACTTAAATGGCACCATCAGAGAGGTTTAGAGGATAAGTCACTCTTTGGTGAAACTGCTAACAATTAACAGACATTGACCTGCTTCTTTTGTAAGGGGTCACACGTCGAAAAGTTTTGAATCACGAGTTTAAATTTGGAAGCTATTAAATCTATTTTATGTAAAATCTTATCTGCAAAGTAACCAGTAACTATAGCTCTTAAAAATGTAGAGGAGTAAAAAGTGCAATATTTCTCTCTAAAATATAGTGGAGTAGCAGTATAAAGTATCAGAGAGCCTCAAATTTGTACTTAAGTATAGTATTTGAGTAAATGTAGTTTGTACTTTCCACCATTGGTTAAAAGTCTGCACTTAGATAAAGGTCATGATTTGCATACAGGCTACATTAAATAGGTCATATTGCTTTTTTCAACTTGTCTTGAACCCTGATTTTCCCTTAACCTCACAGGACTGTGCAGCCAAACTTTGTTCAAAGAGGACAGAGCTTTATCTCATATATAGTGGAGATGCCAAAGTTTCCAAAGACACTATATTTCAATATGTCAGACTGAATTTTGAGAAAAAGATGTGTAACATATGCCTCTTGCATGTTACATTAAATACATTAGTTGTGCTTTAAATGGTCACTATGTCTAACAGCAAAATCTTTTCATATAGAATATAATTTTGTCAGTAATTTTACCTTTATTTAATAGTTGTAAGGTGTACATATTTGTGTCATTTTCATTATTTTATGCTGTTATCTTATATTTAATATTTAATACTTGGCTACATAGTATCCAAGGTAACGATGCAGCTATAAAGCCCATCACCGGGGGAGCAAGTCAGACCGGGCTTGTATCCTCCAGGTGAGTGTGTGACTATTAAATGGAAACCTGTAAATAATAATGTATAGCTGACCTGAGATAGACTTTATTACTAATTATAACTCCGACTGTCAGCTGAGTTATTTTGGTTGCTAAGCAACGAGTGTAAGCTAGCGGACGTTACGTAGCTTGCTAACGTTTTTAACGTAACTACTAACTAGCTTTATTTTGGTTGATTACGCTAAAGGGGATACATTTATTTACTTTTAATTGTTTGTACCTTTCATGATTCCTTGCCTGGGTAGTGTGTCTTTGTGAGCTATGTCCTCTAAATATGTAATTCCTAAATGGGAAGGGAGAGGAGGGGAGCGGCTACAGCGCTCTGTCAGTGTTGATGTGCTTCCCACATGCAGTGACGTCACGCTTGGGCGAGAGGGGCGTGTGCCAGCAGGGCATGCAACAGCAAATGACGGCAATGTAATAATGAGCCCAGAGAAACTTATGCATATGATAATGTATATTCTCAGAGTGGTTACAATGTAAACTCTGGTAATGTGGATGATAGAATGGGGCAGAACACTTATAATACAAGTCAAAGCACTGCACATGGGGAGCAACGCACAACGTGTCAGCCCTCTGACATCATCAGTGTGCTGCTCCTGTCATTCGCTCAAAATTTCTTTTTGGCCCCAGAGACAGCCAGAGACAGTTGTGCTCCTTTTCTTCAGAGGTAAGCTAAGTTTTCCTAATTAAATTTATTAATTTATTAATAATCAGAAAACTCAACAAAATCCTTAACTGCATGTCTTTAATATTTAATATTTTTCTTTACAGTCTAGTACCTGTAGCTGTATGAGCTACTACAGGGTTAGCTAGAATATTGTTCACTAACAATAAAGGGTAAAGATAATAAAAGAGCCGTAATTTTGCTGTGGTCAGAATAATTCATCAATAAAATGAACAGGAACATTGTAGTTTTTCTGGAAAGAACTTATGATGTGAACTAGCTCTGTTGGTGGCTAGTTGAACCATACTTATTCATAAGAGAAACTCATTTTTGCTCTTTTCATAGAGGCCATGCTAACAATAACAAAAATATAAACAATAAAAAATACATCAGACTTATCCTTTGATACCGACTTGTTTGCCATTGTGAGTCACACAAAGATCTGTGATGAACACATTTTCCCTCCTTTTTTTGCCCATTCAAAACTTTCCAAGATTGCAGTGTTAGTGTTGATCCAGGACCATCATTGCCATGTTGATCCTGGATACACTTAAAAAGCTCATCACTGTCATGTTTTACCTGGATAGATTTTCTAATGTTACAAAGTTAATGCTGTTCTCTTTCAGATTTTTTGTTCCCCAAAATGGAGGAGTTTATCAAACAGACAGTTACCAATGAGGAGAAAAGAAAAGCAAGGCAGAAAAATACAAAAATGAAGGTCCATATTCTTAAAACCAACGACGATGAAGAAAAATATATCATGGCAATAATTAATGACGATGTAAAAATTCTTCCAATTTGACAGACAAAAAAAGAGGATATTGTTTGTTCCACTGCACAAGATCTGCTAATGTTTTTAAAAGAAGTCGCAGAGCTACAGGGTGTAATGCATACATATCTTTTAATGTCAGAAATTATTGGAAAGGACATAAAGTTATTGTTCAAAGAACATTTGACCAACACAATGGACATAATCCACTTTCTGAAGAAGATGGCCATTTCCAGCGGATTAATCCTGAGCAAGTGAAACAAATTCAGAACTGGATAACCCTGAGAGTAAAACCAGACATCATACTTATTCAGGCTACTGATTGGTCACAAGCTCAAGGACATACCAACTGTCATAACAGGGAATACTTTGCCACCCCCGAAGACATACACAACATTAGGATAAGTATGCTATGGATGAAACTAACTAAGGATGACTGTAAAAGTACAGAAAAACTACTAGCTGGTACTTTCAAGGAGGATGTTGTGTTTTACCAGCCCCTGACCAAAGACCATGACCTTGTAATTGTTCTCCAGACTGAATGCATGAGAAAAAACCTACAGGAACATGGGAGGAACATTGTTTTTTTGATGCTACATACTGTGTGAATCAGTATTCCTTTCCACTCTTCACATTGCTTGTGAGAGATGACCATGTCCATGGAGTTCCTGTGGCATACATAGCATGTTCTCTCTGTGCTTGTGTGGGTTTCCTCCCACAGTCCAAAGAAATGCAGGTCGGGTGAATTGATTACTCTAAATTGTCCATGGGTGTTATTATACAGTTAAGTTAGCCCTGTGACAAATGATAAATGGAGGATGCTTCTGCCACCTGTGACCCTAAATATGAATAAGTGGGTATAGAATGAATGGGTGTTTCTCTTAACTGTCAGTTTTGTTTACAGATTGGGGAAAAGACTAACTTGAAGTATACTAATCTTATTTTCCTCTCAAAGATGCTTCATGGTTGACAAGGACATGAGCGAAATCAATGCTCTGAAAGAAGTGTTCCCGGACTCAGATATCCTTAATTGCTGGTACCACGTGCTTCAAGTAAGTACAGGGGATATAATAAATATGAATTATCAGCAATTTTAATGATAAATGTCTGTTGTACACTTTAAAATTCCATACATGCTCTGGTTCACAGGCCATTGTCCGCTGGTTGATGAAGACTGATTCTGGAGTTAGTGGGCCAACACATTCAAGCACTAGAGCACAAATTCTGGATTTCTTCAAGAAAATGAAAGCTTGTGCTATGGTATGGTTTTTGTTTGTTTGTTTTTATTTGATGAGAAAATTTTTGCAGAAGATTCCTATAGATTCCTTTTAATGAAAAATAAACAATGTGAACAATTATTTAATAATTCAATAGCATTTTTAGAAATGTGCATGTGTGCATGGCTTTTTGCTCAGTGAGTGAGTTATTTGGGGAGAATTTGTGTTTCATTCTTGTCATGGCACCAATAGTAAAGAGAGAGAATACAGGAGATTGTGCTCATGATATGTTTTATTTTACTGAAAATGTTTCTGATATTGTTAGAATTTTTGAGTTTGGTACACTGCAGACTGACAATTACATTTTTTTTATATGCAGAAGACTGATTTTGAGGAAGTTGCTCAGACCTTACTTACTTATTTACTTATTTTTCTGACTATCCAGAGGTGTGCAATTGCTTGAAGAAGTACTGGGAACCAATCAGTCATACAGAGCAAAAATGAGTTTCTCTTATGAATAAGTATGGTTCAACTAGCCACCAACAGAGCTAGTTCACATCATAAGTTCTTTCCAGAAAAACTACAATGTTCCTGTTCATTTTATTGATGAATTATTCTGACCACAGCAAAATTACGGCTCTTTTATTATCTTTACCCTTTATTGTTAGTGAACAATATTCTAGCTAACCCTGTAGTAGCTCATACAGCTACAGCTCTAGGTAGGTACTAGACTGTAAAGATAAATATTAAATATTAAAGACATGCAGTTAAGGATTTTGTTGAGTTTTCTGACTATTAATAAATTAGTAAATTCAATTGGGAAAACTTAGCTTACCTCTGAAGAAAAGAAGCACAACTGTCTCTGGCTGTCTCTGGGGCCAAAAAGAAATTTTGAGCGAATGACAGGAGCAGCACACTGATGATGTCAGAGGGCTGTGATTTGTTGATCACAATGTTGATCCAGGACCGCAATGTGGATGTTGATTCAGGAACACATTCTACTTGGCTAAATCACGTTGTGCAAGAAGGAACTGTCTCAGATAATTCTGCAGTTAGGGCAGCAAATTGGAGCATCTATCACTTCTCAGTTGATTGCTAATGGCTCCATTCAGCAAGGTAACAACTCCACTCATATTAAAGCACCCCAAACTCCATCCCATGGGTCCAGTAGTGGCACAACCACTTCCAATACATTTGATCTGTCCAAAGTGAATCTGGTAGTGAAACCAGATATCAAAGAGCCCCCCACATTTAGAGGAGATCACACTGACAAATGCACAGTATATGAGTGGATAGAGGTGATGATGGCCTCTCTACGCAAGAGACATGTTGAAACAGAGCAATGTTTTGGGGAAATAATGGAAAGACTTGCAGGCAAAGCTAAGGAAATAGTCAAAGTGTCAGTGAGAAACAGCCCCTACAACCTTGAGTATAACCCCGATGCAATGTTTAATATTCTTAAACAGCACTTTGGTGAAGCCATCTCCTCATCAACTCCCCTATTTGACTTCTACACCACCTTGCCAAGCACTGGTGAGAGTGCGTTCGTGCATCCGTCATTGTCCTGATGAACACCTACCCACATTCTTCAGAAGCAAACCTTTGGAAAAATGGTCTGTTGTGGAGGTGCAGGACATGCTTGAGAGCTGTCAGCGAGAGCTCAGAATTGCAAGCAGAAGACAACACACAATCCCACAGCATTGCATGTCACAGCAAGAGTATACTGTGAATGCTCAGTCCCTCGTGGGGGCCAGGCCTAGCCCCCAGTGTGTTGAGCCCACCCAGCCCCTTGTCTCACAGCCAGTTCCTCTTTCCAGCAACCCTGATGCCACATCGCTGTCTCACTTGATAGACATGCTCTCTAAGCTCCTCCATGATCAGCAGGCTCAGAGCAACAGACCCAGTCCCTCTTTTAACACTCAATTCCAGTACCCCAGGCCCCGTAGCATGTGTCATGTCTGTGACAGCAGAACTCACAGCACAAAAAACACACTGTGTCTGTGACCACCTGTGCTTCTCATGCTTTTCAAGAGGCCACAGCATCAAAGACTGCCCCAGACGCCAGCACACTGTCAGTGCCTCTCCTAGTCCTGCTCATGCCAACACTACTCCAACGGAAAACTAGCCTGTCCACATTCAGAGGGGGAGAGTGTGGGCACTGAGTTTGCCCCCAACAGTTCAGATGCAGATGACCTTCAGTCAGTGTACAGTTACTTTTGTGAACAAGAAGGAGATGATAAAGTGATATTTCAAAGAACACAGCATTTAATGGACAGTGACAGTCTTTTTTATACAACAGTTGAGACAGCAGGCAGACAGTTCTGTGGACTTTTAGACAGCGGCTTCATGGCCTGCACTATAAATATGGAAACAGAGCACATCCTCCTTGAACGCGGTTGTTTAGCCATTTCCAGTAGCAGAGACACAGATACAATAGTTGTGGGCTGTGGAGGTGTTAAAGTGAAACCCAAGTGCATTATGACTTGAATGTACTTGTGATACCTGGTCAAGTTGACGCTTTCATCATAGGCGCTAATGTCATAAAACACCTCCTGCACTGCATGAAAAATAACAAGGCTTACTGGAAACTTCTGAAAGAACCTGACACTGGAAATGTGGGAGAAAGTGCCAAGTTTCTGGGGCTGATGGCAAACCTTGAGCGTTGGAGAGGCCATCATATTCCTGACAAGATAGGCACAGTGAAATTAAAGAAGTCTGTAACACTGCAGCCTCGCACACAGCACATACTATGGGGCAAACTCCCAATGCGGTCTGACTTCTCCATTGGCAGTGCAGTTATCATGGAGCCTCCAACATCAAGAACCCTCAACCGAAATGTGATAATTGGCAGAGTTGTGGCACCTCTTTGGGGTGATGGCTGGGTCCCAGTCAAGGCCCTGAACCTCCTTGGATGAGCAGCTTACCTTGTGGCGTAACTCAAAGTTGGCAGATGTATCCCCCTGTATCACCCTGGAAGACTTTGACCTGTCAACCTGTGCTGGTAGCATTCCTTAGCAGACCCAACAGGAAGTCTATGTTGACATTAGAATGAACCATCAGTCTGTGGGGGACATCGGCCCCATGCTCCAGGAGCTTGAAAAGGCTAGCCTGGATCTCAAACCCTGTGAAGTGAGTGAGCCATGGAAAGCTAAGGTCAGGGCTCTGGTAGTCAAGTAAAATGGATTGTTTTCCAGGAATAAGCTTGACTGTGGAGAAGCAAAGGATTTTGTTCATCGTATCCATCTCAAGGATGAACGGCCCTTCCGCCTCCCATACAGAAGAGTCTCTCTGGCAGACTACCACAAGCTCAAGGTGGTTCTTTACGAGATGGAGGAAAAGGGTATCATCAGGAAGTCCTGCAGTGAGTGGGCATCTCCCCTGGTATTAGTCTGGAAGAAGAATGGAGACCTTCGAGTGTGCACTGATTTTAGGGAGCTAAACAGACGTACCTTCAAGGATGCTTTCCCTCTGCCTCACCAGTCTGATGCCCTGGCTGCTCTTGGAGGTAATGTTTTCTTTAGCTCCATGGATCTGACCTCTGGCTTCTTTAATGTCCCCCTCCATGAAGATGACAAAAAGTTCACCGCGTGCACAACTCCTGTTGGCCTCTATGAGTATAATAGACTACCACAGGGCCTCTGCAACAGTCCAGGCTCCTTCATGAGGCTCATGACATCCATCTTCGGTGACCAGAACTACACCAGTCTCCTTTGCTACCTTAATGACCTCCTCATCTTTGCACCATCAGATGCAGAATACAATTACAATATAATACAGATCAAAAGATAAAGCATTTTTATTTATATATGTAGTACTCTGTATTTACTTGTTCCAACACTTTAGGTATATGCTTTCTTACATAGGTGCCATGTATTACATGAAATCAACATATTATGGATGTTTAATGCATCAGTTTATGCACATTTCCCAATATATTTGGTGTCTTTGAGTACTTCTTATCTGTAAGTTTTATTACATTCAATACATATTTTCTCCCACTTGGGGGTGCTCGAGATCTATCATTAAATATCTTTTGCCAGGACTTGTGGCAGCCAGTTTACAGTTGCCTGTTCACCAGACTGAGAAGTTACGGGAAATCACATGGTTGCCGGGTTGCATGGTAAAAATGTCTCATATAAGCACTTGGAGTGCTGTTGCTCTCCCTAATGCTCTTCATCACAACTCTGTTTTCACTAGATGATTTCACCCTCCAGCCTGAGATACCTGACTGTCTTGGTCTAAGCTTAAACCTCAGAATCACTGTTACTTTGTCTATTTATAAGTAGTGTTGTGGTCAGAGAGACTGTCTCTGACCACTGTAATTGAAATTCCACTGCTTCAATCCCCTAAACCCAGTACTACAAACCCTCTGCTGAAATATCCGTCTGACATGATCTCTTTGTCCACATGTCAGCAGCTCGTCTTTGAGTTGGTTTTGGAGGTATTCATGTGGCCTTGCATGTGGCTAGCACCTATCTGCACCTGCAGGCCAGAGGTTTCCTGTAGATCCTGCACATCACTAGAGGCCCTGTAATACAAAATCTATGCTGTCAAAGAACCGAAAGTACGCCTACATAATAATACTGCTGAAAACCACTCCTCAACCCGAGTGGTTTTTGTGTCAGTTATTTTCAATTTAGTGGTTTCTTCATTTCTGTTTTGTTGTTCACTAGATGGCAGTCAAGACCAATGATTTCATCATTAGGTGGGTATTTTGAGATCCCCTAAATTTTTGTCAATCTGCCAGGTACTTTCCATGAAATCACATGACTGATGTGATGGTAAAACTGCCAGATACAACCAACCGGAGCGCTGCTGCACTGCCTTAAAGCCTGTTTTTTTTTTTTTTAGCTGATAGAGCTTCGAGCTCACAAACAGACATCAGATCAATGTTTCAGTTTTACCTTCGTCCATGAGCCGGGACTTCCCTCAACTAATCATATGATGTTTTTTCTCTATCATTAACCGAGGAAACCACACATCAACGACTTTATGTCTCAGAATAATGTAGTGCCACAGTAAATGTTGCAACTGGAGAACTTTGGGGATTCACAAAAAACAAAAGGGGGTTTACCTGGCTATAAAATAATACAAAACCTCCCACTGGCTTAGTTAAAACTGTCACACAGTGGACACATGCACAGCTACCATCACCTCAGACAAAAGCACTACAGTATATCTTCTGTTCTATTTTGTTCTTAAGTGAACTAATTTTTCAAACATCTGTCAAACAAAATGAGATGAGGTGTGGAAAAGAAGCTACATCGGTATCATTTCTGTTGTGCTTTATGCTGCATCAGTTCCTTTATTACTTTTGGTTTAGAGAGGAGAAGAGAAGCGAGTATTACGTTACTATAAAGCTAATTCATCAAGTGACTCCTTTTCTTCCCAAGATGACTCAGCTCTGTTTGGGTTTAATTCTGAGAACAAGTAGTGTCTAATCCACGGTATTGAATTATTGTTCTTTTAAAAAATTGTGTTACAAAGTGTTTCACTGACAGAAATACAATATAAAATATCAAATAGGCAACAGATTTTGATTCTGTTGCACCTGACCTAATTAATGGACACCTGTTTTCATAACTCATGAACTGAATCAGTTGTAGGGAATATGATCTGGAGTATATATTTGCAGGATAGCAGGCACTTTAGCACTAAAAAAACAGATTTCAAATATTCTATACGGTCTGGTGGTAGGAAAAGATATCTTTTAAAACAAACTTTTTGCAATTGACAAAACAAAGGTGCTTTTAATCTGCCCTGAGCACCTCCATAATCAAGTCCAGCCACTGTTCAGCCCCCTTATCCCAAATACTGCACTGCTAAGAACCTGATTATTATCTTCAACAGTGAGCTAAGCTTTGGACAACACACAAAAAATTGGTGCAATCATGTTTCTACCAAATCAGGAATATTTCCAAGATCAGAGAAATCTTATCTTTTAGAAATACAGAGAAATGCTTTTATTTCTTTATTTTTATTTCATTCCTGGACTATTGCAACGCCTTGTTTACCTGCCTCAGTGCCCAAGCTGTAGCTCAGCTTCTGACCGGGCAAAACTCTTTGTTGTCTCCATTAGTCACATAGACACAGAATGATGGGAAAATAGGGTCCAGGTTGAAAAAAAGTTTCCCTTTAACTCTTTACTGTCCAAAAAGGCATCTTAGATCTGCTGTGTTAGGCCTGCTAGCTGTTCCAGAGTCTAGATTAAGGTCAAAGGGTGATCAAGTGTTTGCTGTACTGGTGCCTCAGCTTTGATACAGTCCTCCAGTCAGTATTTGATCTGCTGACACTGTTTCTGCTTTTAAATCCTGTCTTAAGACACATTTTTACAGACTTTGCCTTTTCGCCTGACAACTAGTCCTACTTGTTTACATAATACAGCTCTGTTGTGCAACCACTGGATTTTAAGTTTATTTTAATAATTTCACTTGTTCTACCTGTTGGATGATTTTGCTGTTCTTGTGTTTTTCTTCTTATATTTGTGATTGTTTTTTTTTTTCTTTTGTTTGTTTTCTTATGCTGTCTATGGAAAGCACTTGCACTTATGATTATAATTATTGTAATTGAGAGGACACAAGTTTGATTACTGCAAAAGTCAATTTGTCTCCATCAACATCCACTTGTACTGTCAAAGTGTGCTTGGGGAAGGCTACCAAACCTAAACCAACCACTGATTGTTTGCCCGGATATAATTATTAGTCAAATTCATATTCTTGTTCATATAGACATCACAAAGAAACATGCATACAGTCCTGTTTTTGTGATATAACAATCTGTGTGGCAGATGTATTGTATCATATCAAATATATCCCTGTGACTGCAAAAAGTATAAAACCAAAATGCTTTCAGTCACAAGACCTTGGGCTTGGCTGTGGCTTGGCTGAGTCAGGCACAGTAGAGAAAGTGAAAGAAAGAAAGAGGAGAAGGGACTTTCCAGCTTGGCAGCGTGGTGGTGCAGTGGTATGGTGCATAACTGGTTAGGCAAAAACTCACTGTCGGCACATCCAAAGATACGCACATAGACAGATACAGTATGTAGAATACAGGTGCACACCCAGGTTTGAGGATGCACATTGCTCCTTTCTGAATCTCCACAGTGAGAGATACAGTCACAGGGTCACTATGTCGTCTTGTATTTGCTTTGATGCCCCACGTGTTCTACCTTTCTACGCACGCTGTCGGCCATTTTGTGTTTAGGTGTTGTGGGTCTCACCCTAAGATGGTGGCAACTCTTGCCGTTTGTACTTCCACTTTGTCCCCTCCATTGTAACTCGCAGGTGGCACACAGTTGCTGATGGGAAGCAGCCAAGTTTTACTGATGAGTCACCGAGCTGGAAATACAGCTCTTATCTGCAAACAGTGACGTTTTTAGGAACAATGAGCAACGATGAACAGCTTTATTTTAAGTTTGACTGCCACACATTTTTATTAGTTCATTCAGGAGAGATTGGAAAGCTTTCATAAGCACCACAACAGTTCCCAAAGAGGAAGATCCTTCAGTTGATGTTGACCTATGTGCAGTATAACCCAAGTTTTAAAAAAGGACTATAAACTGCACTTAAGTCCAGTATATTTATACTGTTGGCTGTGAAACAAAAAGTCACATGAGGGACAATAATTCTTGAACTTCACAACTTATACAGATGTTTTAAAAGTGTAATATCCTAATGCCAATGTGTGAATAACGCTGCTTCTTCGTGCAGTTTGGGTCGCCATATCATACCCCCATATTTGTATGAATCACTCTGGGACACGTGCTGGATGTGCAATTGCAGAGCAGTTGCACATCAGTACAGTCGCTTAGTGGAATGTGAATTTAAGAAAGAGAAAGAAAATAACTGGGCACTGAGGAGAAAGAACACGTGTGTACACAAAACCTTTTAAGGATACATTAAGTTTTAAAAAATCTCGTAATCATCAGAATCCAGGAGCGATGAGCACCTAATTTGAGACACGTGACTTTGATCACCATTTTGTGGATGCATAGAAGTCTCGACAAAATGGCGACAAATGTTGCCTTACCTGAGCGTGAACCTTGACGATAGAGGGTGTTGGTGTATTGACATGATGCTGCCTATCACTGCACGGTGCATTTGGTGTTTATGACACATATCATCAGGCAGCTTTCCATAAAGCATCACAGCCAGAAACAAAAAGTATGTCTGGGACTTTCCAGGTCAGCTCAAGCAGTAAAACCCAACCCACAATCATAATGCTATCAGTTGGTTTATAGCCAAAAGGAGAAAATGAAATGTGATTATAAAAATCAAAAGGCATAACAAGTATAACAAATATGCAAACGTGCTCATTTATTCTTTTCATAGGAGTGATTTCTCTTCACTTTTCTTCCCACAGTACAGTAAACACATCTATAAACAAATATATTTTTATAAAACCTATAAAATTAGAACTTTCCCTGAGGAGTTGATGACTAAACTAAAATGAACTACATATTTCTATGCTGCAAGTACATGAAATTTTGCTCTACACTTTATTCAAATAAGGTTTGACTGACCTTCTGGCTGAAGTCAACTGAGGTCATCGACAATGATCCAAATTTTCTGACATTGCTGATTAATCTTTTATTTGATAAGTATCCGTGAAGCAACCTTTGGCCATTTCAAACATAAATAAAGGTTTATGGTCTGAGCTGTGTGCTTTCATGTCCAACTTTTATTCATCTTAACAAATACAAGGACATGAAATTGAAAATGATCACATAGTTGACATAGTATTCTATGCATTAGTAAAAAAAAAACAAACAAACCACTCATGAACAGTATTTTATGAATGAACAATTAAACATTTTAATATTTTTATTTTTCAATTAAAGATGAACAATTAATTGTAAATTGCAAATGAAATTTCTGCAAGATAAATAAGAATAAATGTGTCACACACTAGTCACACATTTGTAAAGGTGCTTTTTTTTGGCAACATACAGAATAAAGAATATATTCTCTGAAAAAACATATGTTTAATTTTCACTATTTATACAAAACCATCTTAATTCAATATTTACATAAACTCCACCACGTTCTCACACATTTATATCAGGTTAACTGCTGTCAAACACATGCAACACAGTAACATCAAGCTATAGCATCAGCTCAATGGCAGTAGTTTATCATTGTGGCGAGTCTCCCTCAGTGAAGAGCTTCTCTCTCAGTTTGTAGTAGCTCCCCTTCATGTCCATCAGCTCCCGGTGAGTCCCTCGCTCCTGAACTCTGCCGTCACCAACCACAACAATCTGATCTGCCTTCTCAATGGTCTTCAGCCGGTGAGCGATCACCAGCAGCGTCTGGTTGGGACAGCTAGCCAGGGCCTGCTGAACCTGTGCACAGCAAGTGACAGAAATATTTATTATCCAACGTCCGCCTGGGATCTTTCTGTCTGTCACACAGACTGTTGTGAATGCAAACATTGATTTTTTTTTTTCTTTTCTTTTAAGCAGTGAAACACTTGGTTTACAAATTACTAAAATTGTCTTTAACCGCACAGTTTGCAATGGAACTATTCCCACATGTATATCCTGCGATATTGATGTTGTCACGAGATATTGTTTAGATGTTGGAAAGCACTAAACACATTTAAGGGAAACATTTTTTGAGGCGAATTACTTTTTTTCTGAAAGTTGACATTTTTCTTTTTTGTTTTTGAGCTTTGAGCTCTAAAAAGCATGTAAAGATTTGATTTTCATCAATCAGGTCTTGATTATCCTGCCAGAAACTCTAAAACAGACATGTTTTTTTTATATTGCTTGTTTCATTTTAGCAATTCTTATTGATTACCTGTTCAATGATGTGTGTAGTTTTACACTTCTGCAGCACTTCCTCTATATATCTATTAAATACTGACTTTATGTTTTACTGGTGAATACAGATAAATGTTCATAGACTATTGGCTCAAGTGATACAAGAGGCTTCAGATCTTCAACCACATTTACCAAACACATGATTAGACAACACAGTTTTAAAAAGATGCAACTTACTTTATTTTCACACTCAGCATCCAGAGAGCTGGTAATTTCATCCAGAATGAGGACCTGTGGCTGTCTAACCAGGGCTCGAGCGATGGCGATCCGCTGCCGCTCACTCTTGGACAACTGGCCGCCACCCTCACCCACCTCTGAGAAATGGACATAAATCATAAAATCATAACAGATTGAGGTTTGAGTAACATAAAATAATAATAATAAGATGAAGGGGTTCAGAACTAACACCGCAAATACTGTATGTGTTTATTTAGTCTTTATGTAAAATTTAATCTACATAAATGTTTAAAATAAATAAATAAAAAGTGCTTCCATCATCAATCTTGTTCTCCAAATGATTTTTTTCCACCGTCATTCACCCAACTTTCCTCTAACATCTAAAGCAGGTTTCTATGTGTTCATTCAGACATGTAAAAACAGCATGAGAGGCGGTTATATCTGTTTACCCGTATCATAGCCTTTCTCCAGCTGCTTGATGAATTCGTGGGCGTTGGCTTTGTGTGCTGCTTCCTGGATCTCTTCCAGTGAGCAGTCATCAAGCCCGTAGGCGATGTTGCGTCTGACGGAGCCGGAGAAGAGCACAGGCTCCTGGCTCACCACTGCGATCTGTGAAAACAAATTCTCATTAGCTTGACTGAATGAATACCTGTTATACATAAAAAGTCTAATTCACACTCAAATCTTCCTACACAATAAGATTGTATTTTTAATCTCAGGGGTTTCACTTTTTTCTCAATATGATGAGGCTAAAGGCAATTTTATTTAATTTTGTGATAGCAACTGCTAAATATTGGGACTTGTGGGCACTATTGGATGAAGTGTGTGACCTTGATGCATTTAACTGTGGCTTTAATGTGTATACGTGAGGGGGGAAATATTATATAATATACAGCACCAGTAAACAGTTTGGACACTTTCTCATTCATAGGAAAGTGTGTCCAAACTTTTAACTGTTACCGTATATCTTCCAGCCAGTCTACTTTAGAGTTCATTAATCAATACACACAATATATTGTTGTTGAACTGCATTCTGGTCTAAAGAGGCTTGTCCCCTCTGCTTTTTTCACGGAGGACCTTTTTTGTATGATTAGTGAATGTTATTTGGAAAATGTAGACCAGTTTGAAAAGAGAGAGAGATTAAAAATCTGACAGAAACTGAAGACTTTTGTTTGGACATTACCTTCTTGTGGAGGAAACGGTGTTCATAGGATTTTAGCGGCTCATTGTCCAAAAGGATTTGTCCATCCTGTGGCTCGTAGAATCGCTCCAGCAGACTCACACAGGTGCTTTTTCCTTCTCCAGACGGACCCACCAGAGCCGTCATCTGACCTGGCTTCAGCTCCAAAGAAAAATCCTGAAACAAAGAGATAACAGTGGTTGTAATAACACAGTACGACTACAATATTTGTCACTTATCCTGTAAAGGATATAGGGATCTTAATTTTATGTCTGTTTACGGTATATAAACTGTGAATACTTGGAGGGGAAAGCCTGAATTCAAAAAATATACGTTTCACTCTCTATTTCTGACCTGTTTTTTCTCTTTTCAAATGCTCAAATTGAATCCAAAGAGCTCAGATCTCACCTTCAGCACTGGTTTTTTGGGGTACGCAGGGTACGCAAAGTTAAGATGGCGGAAGCTGACGTGTCCTTTCAGCTGATCAGGTGTGAGTTTTCCCTCTGTGCTGACCAGAGGCTCTCGGTCCAGGTACTCAAACACTTTCCCAGCAGCCCCCACCGAGTTCAGCATGTCGCCGAAGATGTAAGTAAGAGTCTGGAAGATGGTGGTCATAGGACAGGGTTAGTAGACCAATCACTTAACAAGAGTGCCTAGAGTCAGAGTTGTAGTGTGTTAAATATAAGTTATTTTTGCAAGGAATCATAATAGCTATGAGTCATCCAGACCTCTTTGGTCATCTGGCACAAAGATGAGTTCAAAGTTTTGAGAAACCTCCTAGGTGCTAAATTAGCCTTCTTGAGGATTTCATTGTTCATTCTCTAACTTCTTTTAAAAGTAGCCTCAGAGCTTTTATCTTTCTATTGCCTTTTGAATAAAAAGTATAATGTTTGTTTTTGTGTTTAGTGTTTGTTAAAACCAAGAAGTTGTTAATGGGTCTCCGCTCATTTAGTATTACACTTCTATAACATTGTCAGACTCAAAATGCTCAGTTTTTAAAAAGTATCAAAATCAATTACGCAGAACCAGAGATATTTTTCCCTTGTCAAAACCTGATGCCTACATTACCCACAATGCAATTCAACCTCTGACAGTTCAGTCAGAGATTCAGGTGTGTTATGCTAGCAGTGACTGATGCAGCCTTGAGCCGCTAGCCTGAAGCAGAGATGAGGAGTGGGCTGTAGAGGTTGGGAGATGTTCACTTGAGGCAATTTATCAGACTTCATACAGCTCTCTCTGCAGCTACAAGAGTCTTTATGATACTTTTTCACATGCAAAACCTGTAAACAGACTTTGATGTGTAAAATCTGTGCACTTTACCTTTAATTTCTTTAAATGTAACATGCATTTCTTTCTGTCTTATTTTGCATGGTCATGATTTTTCCTTTGAATATGAAATACGCTAGTTTGCCTTGCCAAACTACTGAACTTTTTGTTAAATTGGCAATCACCATCCATGACTGACAATAAACCGAAAAGAGCATTATAGAATACAGATAATAATATATAATATAATAATTATATTTTCATACCCTGATGTTGTCTCCAAGGTCTGACTGATAGAGGATGAAGGAAACCAGGTTGCCAGTGGTCATTTGTCCCCTGTGGATGAACAGCCTGCCGTAGTACAACATGAAGACCTGCATGCCCAAACCTGTCAACTACACACACACACACACACAAACACACACACACACATATATACACACACACACACACACACACACACACTGGCATAAATACTGTGAAGTGAAATGAGGAGATATGAAATTGTAAAACAACCACAATTTCACAAAAAATGACAAACTTCTCACCCTCCGTGCAAGCAGGTAGACAGCGCTAACAATGTCACGACGGGTCTTGAGGGTCTGTGTGTCCATCAAGCGGTTGTCATAGCGACGGGCCTCATGTTTTTCTGTGTTAAAGCTCCGTACCACACGAATACCAGATACTACCTCATTTGCTGCTTCATTTGCCAGAGCCATTGAGTCCTGCAATGCTAGGGACAACCGCTGAGGAAGGAATAAAAAAGATGGAAAATTATATTTTTTTAATCTCAGTCTTCGATGAAATTTATTTTCAATCATTTCAAGGAGACTTTGATCTTCTGTTTAAACATCTAATAAAAACTATTGGCATTGCAGAGATGAAATATATCGTTTTAAACTTAATTCTTACAACAGACAGCAATACACAGCTCAAATTTGAACAACAAACAGTTTAAAATGCAGCAAATTTCAGTGCTTATTCAACATCTCTTATTAACCTGCTTTTACCTGGTAGTGTGTGTCATAAATGTTTTGTATGAGGCCGGTGATCGGCGTCTCCATCAGCACGAAGAATGTGAGCTTCCATGAAAGATTCATCATCAGAGAGATCATTCCCAACGTCTTGATGAATGTCCTCAGCAGCACGTTGACGTTCAGGCACACTGTTCTTCCCATCAGGTTGGTGTCTTTAGACAACCTGGATGTGATTTCACCTGCACAAAACATTAATAGAAATTAGCCTCTTCTTCCTCTTCTGTTATGCTCTATTTTGTCCTCTTTTCCTTCCTGTCCTGTCTTGGTATGTACAGCTTGACCTGTCTGGTCCAATATGTCATGTCAGGCCATGTACTGTACTATCTTACTCTATCTTTATATGTTCTGTCTTGACTTGACTTAATCTTTCCTTCATGCATGCTAAGAGATTATTCATACAGCATAACTGCATGCTCTATTATAAGAGTCTTACCTGTCTTTATGGTCTCATAGAATCCAATTTCCTGTTTGGTCAAAGCCTCAAACAGCTTGCCTTTCATTCTGCATGTGAAGGCACTGATGGCACAAAGTAAGAGACCCCCTCTGCAGCCTGCACTCACAGAGCTAATCAATAAATCAAAGAGAAAGTAAGTTAGATATTGATACATGCTGGTGGATGAATGTGGAGGGAAGAACAACATTGTCCCATACCTTCCCAGAGAGTACAGGCCCATGAAGAGGAGTGCAGATAGGAATTCACTCTGCTGGTAATGACTGCCAAGAATGTCAATGACTCTCCCGGTGTAGAACGGGATGAACATCTCACCTGAGAAGACACAATACATGCAGGTACACACGATCAGACACATAAATACAGAAACAGCATCATCATCATCATCATCATCATCATCATGAATCTTCCTCTGTGTGACCTTTGTTTCTGTTGTTTTTATTCAACCTGTAAAGTGTGCAGACTCACTGAGTGATGTTGCACTAGAAAACCAACCATGCAGGTGTAGTGTTTCTGTTCCCACATTGAGATACAAATTTTAAAAGTAGATGCAATTAATGCTAATGATTAAAATTTCCAATATTCAGAATTGTTAACTTTAAACTTTATGATTTGTATTTATGGGCCTGTATTTGCTTCTATTATTCCTGTCCCCTACTTCTATAATTTCTACATTATTTTTTTAGACTTTCAAATGCACCCTTTACAACATGGACTATCATCATCATCATCATCATCATCATCACTTTGCTGTATTTTCTTTGCATCACCACCACTTTCTTCCTCATCTGCTGCACTTACAGATCACAGCCAGCGACAGGAAAACAAACCCTCCAAACAACAAGGAATAGTAGGGTTTGTACAGCCTCAGGACTCTCATAAACAGCACTCTGGCCTTCTGTTTCTTCTCTTTACCGGCGGCCGCATCGTCGGCGTCCGGTATAGTGAGTTCCCAAAACAGCGCAGCAGCCAGCGACGCTCCGGCGAACATCAGCCAGCAGCGCATATCTGCCAACAAGCCGCACTGGCTCTCCTCATGGTAGACCACCCTAGTCCCGGTCTCAAACACCGCGGGCAGCACGCTGTGCGCCGTTATAAAACGAATCAGCACCGGTTTGAGGTTTCCAAGAGTGAACAGGGTTACAGCAATTAGAGCCAAACAACGGAGAGCCGCAGAAACCCAGAGACGTGAAAGATCACCAAAGACGCCGTGAGTCGCTACAAATCCTGACGCGTAAAATAAAGAAAGGTCGACGCAAACTGCTGAAGTCAAAGCAACGACTTTACGGAACACCGGTGCTGTATTGTCTGCCATTTTAGCAGCCAGTTTATCCTCAAATGACCTGCTCTGCAGCGGACCAGTGCCTTAGTTTTCAGATACTTTTAGTTTCATTTTCTCGCGGCAGCAGGGGTTTCCCTGAAACCCAGACAGCTGAAAGACTAAAAGCTGGAAGAGGACAATAAACTAAGCACCAGAGGCTTAAACACGAGGCTGAAGTTGGCATCTGATTCTCATCTACCACCCTATGGCTCCACCTTAAAACTGGCATAACGCCTGTAGATGTTCAGTCATTTTCGAGCTAATTCATGAAGTGAATAACGTAACAAATAGTGGGGAAATGAAATGAGGATGATTAGTAGACTGAAATTGTTCTAAATTATGAGCATTTCACTGTAGCATATTTTTCTTACTGTCCTTACTTATGATAAACTGATTTTCAGTCTTATTGCTATTTCTGCCTATTTACTGTGGGCTTACCTGCTCAGTATTAAACAGTCTTAACAAACCAATACTCCAGTATGACAGGAGATGTCAAAGGGTATCATAATCCTGAGTTTTATTAATTTTTGCTGTAGCATTTTTGTTTCTTATTGATCTCAATCCCTTTATTATATTTGTGAAAATGAAATGAAGGTTGATTTCATTGCTTTTTTTTCCCATCCAGACCACATTAGATCAGGTCCAGATCAGAAACCACTATACTTAGACCTGTCAAATCTGGACTAGATTATCATGGAAACTCCAGAGAATCAATAAAACATAGTTTCAGATTTGTGAAACCTTTACTCTATTTGTGAAAATGTAAAAAAGGGTGATTTCTCTGATTTTCTCCAATCCAGACCACATTAGACCAGGTCAACATCAAAAACCATTATACTTAGAACTGTCAAACCTGGACTAGATTAACATGGAGACTCCAGAGAATCAATAAAACACAGTTTCTGATTTGTGAAACCTTCATTCTATTTGTGAAAATGCAAAAAGGGATGATAACACTCCCTTTTTTTGCATCTAAACCACATTAGACCATGTCCAGTCAAAACAATCAAAACATCTTCATAGATTGGTCAATTGGTTAATTTACTCTTCAAATTCTCACATCAACAAAATTACTCTTGTTCTTTCACCTTTCCTCTAACTGGCCATGGTCAACCCCTCTCACTGCTTCTGCCAATGTTAGTCTCCTCACTTTTTCCAAAGCCTGTACCGTGGCATGTGTTAGAAGTACCATAATTCAGCCATTAGTGTGCTTGTTTTTCATTAATCTATATCTGGGGTTGTAATATTCTGTGACAGTCTGGACAACTAATTGAAGACTATGGGTTTCACCTGATCTGGACTGTTCCTGCGGACAGAGACTCGGTGAGCTGATCACATTCAGGATGTAGAGTAAAGGTTTCACAAATCTGAAACTGTGTTTTTAAGACACTTTAGCCTCTCTGAGATAATCTAGTCCAGATTTGACAGGTCTGGTTTGTGATCTGGACCTGGTCTAATGTGGTCTGGATGGAAGAAAAGTAGTGAAATCGTCCTTTTTTGCATTTTCACAAATAAAGTAAAGGGTTTGAGATCATCAAGAAAAACTACTACAGTAAAAATTAATAAAACTCAGGATTATGATACCCTTTGACATCTCCTGTCATATTGGAGTATCAGTTTCTTAAGACTTTTTAATACTGAGCAGATAAGACCACAGCAAATAGGCAGAAATAGCAATAAGACTGAAAAGCAGTTTACCATGAGTAAGGGCAAAAAGAAAAATATGCTACAGTTAAAATGCTCAAATATTACACAGGATGAAAACTTAAATGATAACATCCAGTGTCTGAGACAGTATTCTCCCTTCAAACATAAAAAAACAGTTTCTGAAAGAATGGTTCATTGTAAAAAAGAGACAAAAAAAGTAAAGCTTTCAACAAAGGGCTTTTATTTAATTTGAATATCCACATAATACACATTAAAGCACATGTGGGGCTCATTGTGAGCGCATCCACTATGATTCAAAATGCATGTAAATGTTAGCAGGCTAAACCAGGTGACAGTGACATACCATCAACCAGGCATCGTAATCGAATTTGAAAACTACAGTCACATCTACTACAGTCTACAGTTCAGTGATGATGTCAGGCCTTTTCTAAATGAGAGAGGTCTGGTGGCTATAAAACAGTTCTTAGATGTGATAGTCAATTTCAATTTCTATCCACCTATTTAACCCTTTGAATCTGACCTTAATCTAGTTGAGGGATGGAGCTAAGTAACGTTCAGCATTAGATAACCTTATGAGAATTACACCCAGGGACTCAAATTAACAAACTACTATGTGTCAGTAATTTTTTGGCAGGTAAATCCTTTAACTGTAAGCTTCTTCTTCCTTATATTTCAAAGTCTGTTAATGATGAAGCACAAACCTTTTCTGATAATCTGAGGGTGTGAGCATCATTTTAAATTACACTAAGGCTTCCTGATAATACATACTGTATGAAATAGGTTTGGAAATCAAAGAGCAATACAAGGACATTTCTGTTTTATTAAAAATGTTAGCAAATGTATTCTTGACTAGTATTTTTAAGTTTACAAGTAGAGTTTAGTGTCATGGCTGTTGTGAGAAAAACAATTATCTCATTGTGTTCTGCACAACAGTGGCCTGGCACACTAAAGATGGAAAAATTATGACATATCAAAGAAGGTGGGTAAGTTATTCCCTAGAACAACTTTCTGCTCTGTGCCGTGTTCATCGATGGTGACAATATAGGCCACGCCGCCGCTGGAGCCGTCACGGTTCATAGCCAAAGAGAGAGCTACGAGAGAGAGAGAGAGAGAAAAAAATTGAGCTTTTCATAAGAAGAAATATTGAATATAACATGATACAATACATGATCTTGCACACCTACAAGACAATAATAACTCTTTTCAGACGTCACTACCAGACGCTGCAAATGTCTGGTCTCTCTTATAAACATCCAACAACCTGTCTTGACAAAAAAAAACGACTTTCTGTGGGAATACTGTACACTTACTGTTGACAACAAACTGCTGGCACTCCTCTTTTTTCATGCCCTTGCGATACTCAGCATCAACAAACCCATAAACATATGAGCTGCCAGAACCACCAACTGCAAAAGGTTGTCTTGTCAGGAGGCCACTCAGGGTTGCAAACACCTGGGAGAGATCAGAGGGACAAGAGAGATTTTAATGTCATTCTGTATGGATCCACACAGAAAATGAGGAATATACAGTGCTGGCTACAAGAGCTATTTTATACAGAGAACCTTGCAGACCAAGTTTTAGCAGATGCTAAGTCAGTGGTAGCAAAATAGCGGCCCGTGGGCCAAATCTGGCCTTCTGGCACAAATATTTGCCCCCCTTTAATGTGTGAATTCTAACGTTGTTTTAATTCCACAACTTTAGCCTATTCAAGTATACCAGATGTGTTCTTCACTAACAAACAGATGGCAATCGAACAGAAATGGTGTGTTCATGCCATTTTTTACCGAACTTTCAATCAACCACAAAAGCAGGCTGCTGTTAATCATGTAGGTAACCAATAACGTCTCAAGTCTAGTGCAAAAAGAACATACATGTATGAGTCACTTTTAGCCAAATGAATATTAAAATGTGTTAGCCCTCCACTGCGCTGGTTAACGGCCCTCCAATGAAAAATCCTGAAAAAACTGGCCCATGGTTGAACCTAATTGCTGACCCCTGCTCTAAAAGTTACACAGACCTTAATTCCCTTTATCTATCCATGCAAGTTAAGTCTCTAACTAACTCATCACCATATGTATGTACCAAACCATATACTGTATAATTTTACATAATCACACAGTACATCACTCACATCACATCCTTCTACAGGAGCAATTAGGGTTAAATGCTCTGACTAAGGGCACCTTTGCAAAATATATTATGGAAAGAGCGATTGTTGAAGAGCAGGAAGGAGGAGGAGCCCGGCTTGATCAGAGCTTACATATACAGGACTGAGTTCAGGTGTGAACTTACCTGCAGCAGAACCCTGGGCTCTCTACTGGCAACATTTGTTTGCCTGAGTGAAATTGTGATTTCCTTTGTTCTTAGTACATTTATGTTCACCGTGTCTTAATGCTTGGAGTATTTATGTTAAGTTTGATTAGTTGTTGTGCATTGCAATATACTTATAAGTTACCTGGCATCCAAATGTATTAAGTTTGATGTATAGTGATAACATGATATCTACTTTCTGTTTAGATTAAAAAAAAAAATGTGTTTTGCTTTTTGTTACTACAGTTGGATGTTTGAGCTTCACTCTGCAGAATGATGTATGTGCAGAGTTTGACACTAGAGAGCTGTTTTCACATTTATCTGCTGATGAGGGAAAAGTTTCTCTGTGCTCATCGTCAATTGAGTTTAAGAGGTGGGTCTACGAGCATGACTTGTGACCTCGAAACAAGCCGGTGCCAGTCGTGGTCCAGTATGCAACTTACACATGTGTGATGTGGAAACTTGAGGCCTCCAGTGCACATAAACTGAGAATTAACTTTACAGTGAAGTAGGAGGAATCTTGTGTCTAGTATTTTTCTTTTTAAAATGAACAATGTTTGCATATTCATCAATTCTGTATTTATTAATGAGGGAGAAGGAGGAGATATAATTTTAAGGATTTTAATGAGGTAATCCTTTTTTTCTGGAAAGATCAGAATTGTTTTATATATTTTAAAACGTGTCTGGAGAGGATCTTTAAATTTTTCACTTTCTTTTACATTTTACATTCATATGTGACTACTGACCTGCCCTCCCTCCCTTCTGTCCCAGCCTGCGACGATGAGATGTGCTGACAGCTCCTCCTTGTACTTATATGAGATGTTCTTCACCAGAGTGGCAGCTGAGCGAACCTGAGGGTCCTCACCTATCTCCAAACTGACATAAGAAGGCAAAAATAAGACTCTCATACAAATAGAGAAAGACAAAAACAGAATATCACAGAATATCATGGCTAGAAATGTTTGGACTGTTTTTACCTCTTCATTTTATTCATGTCAGTATGCTTTGACTGTGTATTTACCTGTGAACATCGAGCTGATAGTTGACCATCTCAGCGATGGTCTGAGCATCTGCTGCAGAGCCTGACAGAGCACAGTAGATCTTGTCATGGAGGGGAGACAGCTTGTTCATCACCCTGTTGACCACTGATGCTCTGAATGGAGGGATGAAGAGGGAGAGTGTGATTGAAGAGAAAAGAAGTTGATATAGAGAGAAAAGAAGAGGAGATGGAGAGATATAAGTAATTATGTGTGTAATATATATATATATGCAACTTACCCTGCAGACACTCGGGAGTCAGACCCCAACACAACTCCTCCATCGAACTCTATAGCAATGATAGTTGTCTAGAAACAGAGGCAAAGCAATAAATATTCATTATTCAGTCTATGCACCTGAAACCGTCAGTTCATGTGATCAAGGAAAGTTCAAAGTATTCAGTGTTTGCAGCGCCATCAAATCTTTCACACATATTCAAAATCTTGTACTTACTCCGGTTTTCACCTCCTCAGACAACCATTCTGGTCCCGTTCCTTCCAACATGTTGATGCACTGCAGCTACAAAAACGACCAAACCGATCGTGTGCAAGCGACGTTCAGGTGACACCAAACGTAAACCGAAACGTTCAGTCGAGCAGAACAGGTTTTATAATGTTTTCCAATCGTCGGAAAACTTCTCTTTAGCTTTAAAAGTTGTTTAAACGCGTTTGGTTTGCCAAATTAACGCTACAATCATATATCAGGCGGACGCCATGTTTTCCTGGATCAAAATCGAAATAGAAAGTTAAATTGTTCCTCCTCTGCAGTGAGCAGTAACTAACTCAGCCTAGACATACACAACAAACTACTGACTGCAGTATATTTTGGCTCAGTGGGGATGAAGCACTCTTCAAGTGTGCATTGAGCTTTGTGTTAAGATAACTTTAATTTTTCTATATGCAGCTGTATGCAACACTTAAACCCCGATTTACCTCAGGGACAGTAAAGTAGCCTTTATCTTATCTTATCCTTAACAGTTGCCTATGTATGGGCCACAAAGACATTAAATGCCATGGAACAATAAAAACATACAGTATATTGTACCGGACTGTGTTCATGTTAGTGTTTAACTGTTATGATTGTAACTGCGAGAAATGTTAGTTAGTTCAGACATAAGGTCTGCTGAGTTGCAGTACTGATATTTCCAGACTGTCAGTGAACATGTTGTTGTCAGACGCGTGTCCGTCATGGCTTCTTTTTCCTGTTTTGACACTCGGCACTTAGACGATGTTACGAGAGGCCAAGTGTGAATGGCAAGTGAAGAGTCAGGGCAGCCCTTTTGTTATTTTTGGCGTTGGCTAGGGCCCACAGTAGCCTGTGTTATTGTGCGCAATAAAGTTGCAGGAAAAACCGACTAACGTCTCGCCGTCTGTTATCGAGGGACGTTACAATATAATACAATGCAATATAATACAAGTTTTAGGCACTAAAAATAATACCCTGAATAGTTTTTATTTATCAATCAATACTGTAAGAACAACAGTGTAAAAAAGTAAAAGTAGCAAAATGTAGTTAAAGTATTGCAGTAAAAGTAGTGGTTTGGTCCTTCTGACCAGAGTTAGAGCAGCATGTTACTGTTGTAGTTGCTGGAGGTGGAGCTAGTTTCAACTACTTTATATACAATTAGCTAGTTTAGTTCAGTGGTTCCCAACCTAGGGGTCTGGCCCCTCCAAAGGGTCAGCAGATAAATCTGAGGGGTCGTGAGATGATTAATGGGAGAGGAAAGAAGAAAAAACAAAGTTCTGATACACAAATCTGTTTTCAGTTTTTGGACTTTTTCTCTTATCTTTGATTTTTGGTGAAATATTGGATCATTTGACCATTTATTGAAATCAAACCATGTGAGAAGTTTAGAGGGAAAAATCACTATTTAAAATCACTATTAGAAAGTACAATATTTCCCTTTGAAATGTAGTGGAGTGGAAGTATAAAGTTGCTAAAATAGAAATACTCGAGTACAAGTACCTCAAAATTGTACTTAAGTACAGTACCTGAGTAAATGTACTATTTGGCATGAGCAGCTTTGCCTTTAAAACAGCAGCAGCTCTCCTCGGTACACCGGCACAGTTTTTCAGCTACTTGGCAGGTCGGTTTTTCCTGCATCTTGGAGAAGTTGCTACAGTTCTGTGGATTTCGGCGTCTCTTCTGCTTCTGTATCTTCATGTAATCCCAGACTGACTCCATGATGTTAAGATCAGGGATACAAGTAGTTCTTTATGACATTGGCTGTATATTTGGGATCTTTGTCATGCTGCAGAATAAATTTGGGACCGATGAGACGCCTCCCTGATGGTATTGCATTATGGATAAGAATCTAAACATCTAAAGTGCCTAAAACTTTTGCACAGTACTGTATATGCACTAGAATTTTAGAGCACTTTAAAATGATATTCAGCACCAAGGACAGTAATTTACAAAAAAACATATCACAAATCCTTGAAGATATTGAAGCTCAAATAAATAAAAAAAGGGAGAGGAGAGACGACAAGGTTTTAGAAAATATTTAGTTTTGTTTATTTCAATTTCACATATTTCCTCACTTTAAAACAACAACACAAAACATGTGATTTGGACACATAAAAAGACAGAAAAAAAATCTTATTTTATGATGGAAATGATTATGTTTAAGGAGCTGAGAGTGGAATTTTATAGTTTTGTATAGATTTTGTATACATTTCTATAAAGCAAATACTACAAGAACACAGTTTTTATATCAGTTTCCACATAAGATTCACTTAACTTGTTTTTCAGGTGTCTGAACTAGTGTGTCTAATAAAGTTGTGGCTCATGCCTCCAAACTCTCCAACCCACCACCCCCCCAAATGCAAAGAAATTCATCTTTCATTGGTGGTTCAAAGGCGGTCACTCATCATGGAACCGTGGCAGCTTGTTGCCAGGGACGACCACATGCTCCACCCCTGTTTCCGTGATCACCACCAGGTGAGCCACACCCCCGCTGACGTTGTCTCTGCCCATGGCCAGAGCAAGAGCTGCGAGCACAGCCGCAGAGAGAGGAAGGAAAGGGAGGAAGGAAAGAACAAAGAGAAGCAGGGGAAACATGTAGGTCAAGTAGGTCAAGTTGAACAAGCACAGACATGCAGTGTAATACATTTATACACCTGCTAACAACTATCAAGTCACCATCTAACATTTAATTGTGTTTAAAATTGATTTACATTAAACTCTTTCCTTTAAAGAACAGGTTCACAATTCCACAAAGTCTGTCTTAAAACAAAAGTATGAACATTGAAACAGATTTTACTTCCTCCTGATTATACTGGTCATTAGAAGATTCCCCTACAGATACACTCATGATGTAAGTGATCAGGGACAAAAGTCCTCATTTTGAACAACAATACATTTAAAAGTTATTCTGAAGATAAAATGAGGCTTCAGCAGTCTGAGTTAGGCAAATAAAGTGGATTTCTACAGTTACAGTGTTTTTAGTATAAAATTCTCTCTATGTTTCCCTGGACAGTGTTTTCCTGTTGATCTGCAGTGGATAGTAACAAAAAGAGAATATTTATCACTAAAAAGACTATATTTTAAATATATGAACGTGATCTAACTAATCAGGACAACTGAGGCTTCACAATAGCTTCAGATAAACTTTTAAATACATTTTTGCACTGAAGGAGGATCATCACGTACACTGAAAGTGCATTATAGGAGATCTCTTAATGGCCAATATGAACAGGAGGAATAATTACAGCAAGAAAAACCTGTTTCAGTGTTTATATGCACACCTGACTGTTGTCTTAAGACAAACTTGAAAAACTGTGAACCTATCCTTTAAGTACATATGTACATGCAACACTGATCCTTTGATATTGTGTATGTAAGAGCTTAAAGATCCCCTCCAGACATGTTTTAAGACAGATTTGTGTCTGATTTTTTGTTTTGACAGAAATAAAAGTTCAATTACCTTGTTATTACATTATTTTAGAATTGCATTCTCCTGAATTGTCTTCTACATTGATTTGGTACTTTATTTCTCTCTAAAGCACTGTTATGAAAAGTTATTATCAATATTATTATTATAATCAGTTCCTAAAATTAAATCTATTCCTTCTCCCTCACAGAAAAATCTGAATATACGAATATATGTCTCCTACTTCTCTGTAAAGTACATTCTCATGTGTTTGTGCACTGGAGCTTTCCAGCTTCCACATCACACTTGTGTTAGTTGAATTCTGAACCACAATTGGCTCGCAAAGTAGTTGTGACGTCAAAAATCCTACTTGTTGATTTGTGCATGTGTTAAACTGAGTTTTAAGCTGAACACAGAAGAACTTTCGCCCTTCAGCAGATGAAAGCTGTTGAAGATTAAGCATTTTAAACCCAGAGATTTGCTGAGCACGGATCCTCATTTTCTATAACAGCCTGGTTCATATTCACACATTTTCATGCAATCACAAGACAATTTCCCCCAAAAACATTTTCAAATCCTGACATGAAAATCCTAACAAAACTAGTACAATTTTATTTAAATGTGGGTAAATAAGAGTAAAATAATCAACAATACCATTAGTGGCAAACTGTAAACATTCCTCTCTGCTCATGTTGGGTTTGTATTTGGCGTCAACGTAGCCGTAGATGTAAGTGCTGCCTGAGCCGCCGATGGTAACAGGCTGACTCACTAACATCCCACCTAGAGACACGACGTACACCTGAAGAAGAAGAAGAATATCACTGTCGCAGCCACATGCAGCAAGGTGGACTTACTATTCACTATCACCATCACTGTCATCATGACCACTACCTACCTGTGGTCCTTTCTTCTTGTCCCAGCCTGCTGTGAGGAAGCCGGCCTGCAGCTCGTCTTTGTTCTTGTAACACAGTTCCTTCAGCACCGACGCTGCTGCTATCACCAGTGGAGGAGTCTCCATCTGGACACTGTGGATTGAGGAGGATCAGGAAAGATATGTGAGAATCAGACTGTCAAGTTTGTGGTGTAGGAAGTAGAAGAAAGATCTACTATGTGTTGCCTTTGGATCCTAAAATCATTTTGTATAGGTGTAGATTCAGTGTTATATATGTGTTTATTATGTGTGTGTAGCCAGAATTATGGTTGTACCAGGTTGCATATAGGCAAACGTGCACAGGGGAGACATTTCTTTTATACTTGTATGTAGCATGTTTACATTTGTTTACGTCTCCTCTTCAGACTCGCCTCCGAATATGACAGTCAACTTGCTTGACTCACAGATCCGCACTTCTCTGAAGACACGTGTAAACGTCTCTGCAGAGAGGGGTGTTATGGGTAACTATAGGTCGCAGAGGTTCGCACAGGAGCCAACATGCACAGCTTCCAAACTCAGCAGTGAATAGTGCAAACTTGCACATCGAGCAAGGATTGGTTGGTGGATATAATTGCTGTTAGAGTGTGTTCTTCAAGTGACCCCTGTTCATGTTCGCCTACTGAACTAGGATTAATAGCACACAATACCAGTCAAATGTTTGGACTTTCTCATTCACGTGAATGGGAAGGTGTGTCCAAACTTTTGACTAGTACTTTATATTTAAACATGAAATGTAATGTATGTTTTGTCTGTGTGCCGACACATGCAAATGTCATGTGAGGATATTAGTGTAATATGTGCAAATGTATTTATATGTTTGTGTGGTACCTGTGGAAGGACAAGTGGAACTTTGCAGCTTTGATGACGGCCTGAGCGTCTGCGAGTGATCCGGCCATGCAACAGAAGATCTGGTCATGAACCTGAATCACCTTGTTGATGGTCTTAGATGATACATATTCCCTGAACAGAGAGGCAAAGTGAGGGTGAACAAACCCCATAGACTACTTATACATTTACAGCAGTGAGAAGATATTATAATAATAATAATAATGATAATAATAATAATAATATACAACCATATCATTCAGGTTGAAATGTCTGCATGTACAGGATGACATTACTAAAAATATCTGCAGAGTAACAATCTGAGTTCCAGGTTAAGTGCACATGAATGCTAAATTTATGGAACAATACATGAAAACAAGACATCAATGTGAAATGTAGTTTACTGGTTTGGAGATGCAGGCGGTTACTGGAGCAAAGCTGTGACTTTGAGACATTATGTAAATGATGCTTATGATATGTTTAAAATTTTAAATGAATTTTTTTATGAAAAATGTTGTCCTTTAAGCATACACAGCTACACATTGTCACCTTGTTGCCACTTTAATTCATCATCCTACCCGTGTGTTTGCCGGAGCAATGGGTTTATATGACATTTGTTGCTTTACGACAACTGTGTATTTTATCTTTATCATGAATGTTATTAAGCAGTCCCTTCAGTGTGTGAATGTGTTATACAATAAAAGTAACTTCAGTGTTTTGTCACAGCATCCTCACCCTCCAATGGAAGCCCTGGAATCTGAACCAATCACGACCCCTCCATCAAAAATGGCAGCCAGGATGGTGGTCTGAGGGAGAGCAGAGGAGGAGACTGATTGTTGATACGTTTTGATTCTTCAATGTTAGAGAAATAGTCATATTTAGCAAACTATGACAGAAGACAAATATAATACCTGGCTGAGCAGCATGGACACTTAATTTGTCATGGCTTCGACTGAGGTTATGGCTATGCATTCTGGGAATTTGAGTTCTGTGAATAAATGGCGATATTAACTAAAAACGAAAGTGTAGCCTGGCGTTTTCTGTGTAGAAGTGTAAATAATAAACTTCTCCGGAGCTAAAATATAAACATTCACTGATACTAAAACACTTGTAATGTCGAGTCGATGTAACTTTACTTAGTCTGAAGTTACTAATCAGGTAAAGCATCACCTGTTCATCCGCGATAGCGGTTATCGGTCATTTTACGCGTCATATGCTTTGTGCTGCATCTGGAGAAAAAGATAATAGTGAATAAGTCCAGATTTACTCACCCCTGTGCTGACTCCTTTGACTTGTGAGTCCATACAGCGTTTCTCCATTTTCTCTCCAAAATCGAAAGAGAGGAAGGAGAGGTGACGCTCAGAACAGCGACCTCAGGCGCACCGAGACGCGCACAGAAGCCGCAGTCAGATCCAGTATGGCGCTGTCAAATGTCTTCGAAACTCCTGCAGCTGGGTTTAATTTCGATAACGCGGAGAGGTATGAGCTTCTTTTTATGTCTTCTTAGTATCAAACTGAACCAATCATGTAAAAAAATCAAACCAAACAGTAGGTTACACTGCTGAGCTTTCACTGGGATCAAAAGTGAAAGTAACTTTTCTTTCCTGCGTGTTTATCAGTTGAATGAAACAATGTAGTGATGATGTGTTCACGGTTATAACAGTAAAATATATTCATCAGCTGTTATTAATACCCCAATTATTCCCCTGTTACCCCCACCTCTCTCTCTCTCTCTCTCCCCCCACTCCACCTTTCTCCCCCTCCCCTCTCTAGAAATGCTGCATTGGAGGGTCTTTTTGACGGAGGACAGGCACCTAAACCTCTGAAAACAGGCACCACCATAGCAGGAGTGGTGTTCAAGGTGAGTATAAAAGCTGTTTAAACTGCACTGATAGAAAAATATGAATGAACCAAAACAGTGACTTTAATGTTTTAGCCCTTGAAATACACATTGTTCATTCATTCCAGTACGATATAAATAGAAACTTGCAGATACATAAAACTGCATGAGATGCCTTTATTTTTTTTTTAAATATCAAAGTTAATTATGTTGTATGTTGGTGCTATTGTGAGCACAGATAATATATTATCCCATCTGTGTTGGTGCAGGATGGGGTGGTGCTGGGAGCAGACACTAGAGCTACTTCCAGTGAAGTGGTGGCTGACAAGATGTGTGCAAAGATCCACTACATTTCTCCAAATATATAGTAAGTCTGATACACGGTACATGCTACACTGAAACAATCTACCTTTAAAATACTCTCACTCTTATCAGTCTGTGATGTCTGATGCACTTCCATTTTTTGTGATAGAGTACATTTAGAGTACATTTTTTTCTTGCACTACACATAAACTGCCTCCTTTACTTCCATTTAAGTGATTTCCTACATACCCCAGGATGTGAGTGACCTTGTATTAAATAACTGTTACTGCAGGAAAGTAAACTGTTCTACTGAAGTGATTTGTAATTAAAGTAACATACTGCAGGTGACAGATCACCAAAGATGCAGGCTGTGGTTGCATTGCATTCTGGGCTATTGAGGCTGCTGTATGATAGATGAACTTTGATGCAAAATAGTGGCCCAAAAGAACTCTATGTCTCCCTCTCTCTCGTCTTTAATGTCTC
The DNA here is from genome assembly GCF_963924715.1 of Thunnus thynnus. Classification (NCBI taxonomy): domain Eukaryota; kingdom Metazoa; phylum Chordata; class Actinopteri; order Scombriformes; family Scombridae; genus Thunnus; species Thunnus thynnus. The sequence goes on from NC_089531.1 coordinate 6,826,679, forward strand.
CCTCTCTTACTTACCCTTTTCCTTCCTTCCCCTCATCTTTTCTCACAATCTAATCGTCTCTGTCTCTCTCTCTAGTTGTTGTGGAGCAGGTACAGCAGCAGATACAGAGAAGACCACAGACCTTCTCTCCTCCAACCTCACCATCTTCTCTCTGAACAGCGGGAGGAACCCGCGTGTCATCATGGCCGTCAACATACTACAGGACATGTTGTACAGGTTTGTGTTTTACATGCACATGTACCTGTAATCTATAGTTTATTCATTTAAATGTTTTTTTTTTTTTAATTTAAACTCAAAAACATGTTCTTTTCAACTCTTTTTATGTTCAGCACTTGGAGTTGCATTTGATGTATGACTTGTGCTATATTAATAAAGTTTGATTGATTGATTGATATTCTTCGTTCATAAAACTGGTGTTTATCAGACTTCCCATGTTTCGATCTCTTTGGTCTGCAGGTATCAAGGCCAAATTGGGGCCAATCTTATACTGGGAGGAGTAGATTGTACTGGGAACCACCTGTACACTGTGGGGCCATATGGGAGTGTAAACAAGGTGCCTTATCTTTCTATGGGTATGTGACATAATGTTATTTATGATCACTGGCAGTACTGTACAGTGACATCTTTTTCTTGGATTCTTTGTTGGTGATTTCTGTGATTCTCTTTTCTCTGTCTGTTCAGTTGTCCTGGCTGTTACTGCTCAGCCTTAACACCGAGTTCTTGTTCTTTATGTTTCAAATGTGTCATTTTAATTTGCTGGAGTTATGCATTTTATTTACTCTCAGCCTACATCCAATCCGTTTCATCTGACTTTACTTTGTGTTCTTGCAGGATCTGGTGACCTGGCTGCTCTCGCAATTCTAGAGGACGGGTTCAAACCCGACCTGGAGGTACGTCACAGGTGTCGTTACATATTGTGACAGTGATTGATGGTCATGATCATTTAGACATGATCAGAAATGTACATAATAAAAAATATTTCACTTACCTTTCATTTGACAGGCTGCATGAGCCTCTAGATAATGCAAACAGTTTAAAAAGGTTACAAACCATTTATTCTCCTACTTACTGAATTATGTATGTTCTCAACTAAAAAAATGTGCAGCATCTGGGAATTGCTTCAGTTGAATTTTAAAGCTAATGGATGCCTCTTTCTTCTCCTTCATGCTCTGTGTGTGTCTCTGTGTCGCCCCTCTCTCCATCATCGACTATCTCAGCTGGAGGAGGCGAAGGAGCTGGTGCGTGTTGCCATCCACGCCGGCATCATGAATGATCTCGGCTCAGGCAACAACATCGACGTCTGTGTCATCACCAGACAAGGAGTGGACTACATCAGACCCTATCAGGAGTCAGAGTACAAAGACAAGAGGTAGGCCAGTAGTAGTGGGACTTTATTAAGATCAGCTCACCAGACAGATTTTAAAAGGAGATATTTTAGTCAGTGTTAGAGATTATACTTTTTATGAGCTAAATTGTGTTTTAACCCTTTAGCTTGTTAGTTCTTGAACAGTTTGTCATTCTACAAACAAAACAATAGTTTTGCATCACATAACTACAATGATCAGTGCCAGCTGCACCTCACCTCACGCTGGTCCCCACATAAGTTTAGGAAAACACACATTAGGCTACACTTGTCATGCAGAGACCCAAAGGAATATCTGATTTTGTGCATATTAAGATTTTACAATATGCCAAGATAGAAAACTGTCCAAATATGATTTATTCCACAAAACAAGGAATTTTAATGACTGATTAAGCATCTCGTATGGAAAGACAGTATATAATTTAATTACAAATCTCTCTCTCTCTCTCTCTCTCTCTCTAGGAAAATGAAATACAAGTACCGTCCGGGCACAACACCGGTTCTGACAGAGAAAGTAGTCCCCTTAAAGCTGGAGGTTGTAAAGGAGATGGTGCAGCGGATGGATACAGCCTGAGTCTCAAAAAAAATCACCATTAACCACCAAACAACATTAAAGAGTGAAAAAAAAGTTTTCAGTTTTATTACACTATTATTCACCAGATTTTAAATAAAAGTTGTCGAACTTCTAAGACACTTTTGATTTGATTTGTCACCATGTTTCTGCTCTGCTTCACTCTGTAATAAGTTGTTACTGCAGCGAGATGCTACTGGGTCATAATGAGACGTTTATAACCTGTTTTTACAATATGGAATGATCTTTTTTTTTTAAAATAAAATACAATAATATTATAAACAACTATGATGCCTCCTGTTGCCTTATTCTGTTCATGTTTTTTATTTATTTCATGACATTCTGCACTATTTAAACTTACCACAACACTCCCATTAAAAATGAGCTCTTGTAGGCAACTTTACTGCACATTACATTGATTTATATGTCATATCATGCTACATTATGAATTATCTACATTAGATTGTGTATTTTATTACATGCGCTAATATTGTCAGTGACCTGGCTGGCTTCTCAAACCTCAGTGTTGCATTTCCGCCTAGAGACTGATGATGAGAAAAATATAAAGCTCTCCTATTGGTTTATGCGGTTTTTATCTTTTTGATCAAATCTGCAGGGAGTCAGGGAGATTTTTATATTTTGGTCAAGCTTCTTGATTTCAACGTATTGATTAAATATATGTATAATAGTTGCGTATTAGTTTTGTGTTTTTCTGATTTGCATGTAGCTCTGAGAGAAAAAAAGTCTACTGAAATATTGTTAAAAACTCTTTCACTTTCGAATTCTTTGTCGCGTACGAGGAAATTATCCTTGACGCATTGTCAGCCGCCTTCGTCTTTTTTGGAAAATTGAACACCTAAACTGTAGAATATAATTAAAATAAAGTGTGTGCACTTTGATACATAATGGCTCTTTTCGACGTAACTGGTTTCAAGTCTTATTCTGAGCTCCGCGGGCAGATTCTTCCAGCAGGACAAACGCATCTCGTCGACAGAACCAACCACTACAATTTCGGGGCCAAAACTCAGGAATTTGCTGTACCTATGGGTGTAGACGTGAGTATCTTTTCACAAAATTTTGGTAAGATATTAATATTGGCTACTAAATCATATCCGGATAACCTGCTACAAGCGTGACGCGTCAGACGCGATGAGGTTATCAAGTTATTTTACGCGTCTCTTGTTTGTTTGCTACCAATGAAATATCATATTCTGCATTAATCTTCACTATCACGAGTTATTGTCAAAGAATAATAGGTTCTGATAAATATTTCACTCTCATTTTCCCTTACACACACACACACACACACACACACACACACACACACACACACACACACACACACACATGCTTACCTAGGTCACTTTTGGGGACATTGCACAGACTTAGATTCATTTCCTGGAGTTACCCTAACCTTAACCATAACCACTGGCCCCCAAAAAATCAACTTTTCAGCCGTCCCCAATCAACTGGTGTGCGTCCCTGAACGTAAGCTAAGTCATTTCCACACACGTGCAATTACACATCATGTAACATGAGTTCTCTCTTCTTTGGCTTCATTTTTAGCCCTCAGGCTTTCTCAAGTCCTGCAACCATGATGGGGGTGTGTGCATCGAAATGAACCATGGTACGACCACCCTGGCCTTCAAGTTCAGACATGGAGTCATCGTGGCTGTGGACTCCAGAGCCTCAGCTGGCCGTTACTTAGGTAAATATATGTCTGGAAAACTATGGAAACTTTTTTTTTCTTTTCCTTTCCTGACTTGGGAAAGGTGGACCTGCATAAAAGTTGGGCAAATTGTGGGAAACATTGATTATATATCACTTGTCATTTCACATCTTTTGATAGCATGTTAGCTGCTGTGAGAAAAGGTACCTGAGTTATAGAGAGATGTGGCCCAATTAACAGTCATATTGTCCAGCCACCATCACCATACTGTACTGTACAGAAAACAAACATCTTAGATAAACTCATCTGCATGTATCTTTGCCCAAATCTAGTAATATGACTAAAATTTACTGTGTCCTTTATGTTTGATCACGTGTTTAGTCAAGTGCAACTTGACATAAACACAAATAACATGGGATTAAGTAGCCTAATAGTAGCATAGTTTCATCTGAGCCACTTATTAAATGTTTACCATCAAAAACATTTTTAACCTTTATTTATTCAGGGGAGTTTCTCGAGGAGCAATACTCTCAGAGCATGAGTTGGGGGTAAGGGCTTTGCTCAAGGGCACCTCAGTGGTGGTAATGAGGGAGGGGCCAGTGCTGCTTTTCACTTTCCCCACCCAGGTCTACAGTGAGGTCACAAGCTTGCTTCTCTATCCTTTAGGCCGCCACTGACCCATATTGGTGGAGTTTATTGCAAATTGACTGTTTACTGGATATTTTCATCATACACTTTTCAATGCAGAGTGGAATTATATCAAGTAACACATTGCTTTGCTGTAACATGTGAAATATCACTATAATATAGGGTTTATAAAAGCCCAAAGATTGCAAAGCTAATAATAAAGCAACCAAACCTGACATATATAAATACTATTTACAGACGACATGACAGAGATGTTAATCTATGACATGAAAATGTATGTAAAAAGGACGACTTCATACATGGTGGTGTGGTGACATTTTGTGTTAAATGAAGCCTATCTCATAGTGTTGACAACTTGGTACCTAAATGTCTCTTTTTCTGAAATGTGTTGCGGCTCCTCAGCATCTAATGATGTCAACAAGGTGATAGAGATCAACCCCTACCTGCTGGGCACCATGTCGGGCAGCGCTGCAGACTGTCAGTACTGGGAGAGACTCCTGGCCAAAGAATGCAGGTCTGTCACATCTAACTGCTCGTCCTTTATGTGTTTGTTTGTGAATGCTTTTATCATTCTATGTGTTATTCTGAGACCCCGTTTACACCTTTCATTGACATGCAATCTGTATCTGGATATCTTGTCTGGATAAGGAAAAATGCATGTTAATGGAAGGTGTAAATGTATACAATGTGATGAGAATAGGATGGGATTGGTCAGACCACCTCCCAACAACACCTGACTCCACCTCCTTCTGCTAGCTTTGTCCCTCGGCCGGACAAAACCTAAAAGTATTAGCGGTAGCTATAAGTCTTCCCTCCAAAAAATGAATGACGCCCATCCACGGCATTGCTTCCCTTGACAATGGGACGCATGTTTGATGACAAGTCTGCTAGCTCTGCCAACTAATTTGCATATTGTGATTTGATCACAGTGTGGTGGAGTCAAGATAACAAGAGCTCTTATTAATACCAGGTGTAAATGTAAAGACCCACGGATCAGATGTCATTATTCAGATCATATATCCAGATAAAAATCACATGTTAAAATCAGGTTTGAATGGTTCCAGGATGTTGGTCTTCTCTTCTTCTCTTCATTCTGTCTGTCCAAACTGTCCACATTAGTCCGCCTGTCTTTCTGTCACTGCTGACAAGTCATCTGTCTGTCTTGAAAGACGCTGCAGGATATGAAGCATACATTTGTCTCTCTTTGTGTGTGTCCCAAAGCATTTAGTATTTTAATCTTCTGGCTGTTGGTTTGTACTTGCCTCCCTTATGCCAGGCAACCTTTAGACATAATTTTGTCTGAGAACGTCTTGCGTTAGGTCAGACACCCACTAGATGAGCAGTAGGGTTACCTATGAGAGGGTCAGCACGTACCTGTTTACTGTAATTGCCATCCTGCGCTCCAGACTCCTGATCTCTTCTACAGTGCCTTGATTGCTGTTAAACATGCTTTTGTCATCAGTTTTCTAATGTGAGTGATTAAATGAGCCCAATTGTAAAACAGAAAAACAATAATTTAACAGTTCACACATGAAGAACACTGATGAAAATATCAAGTATGTGTGATAACACTCAGGACACACCAGACTGACAACATGTATGAAATAGTTTCGTTCAGATAAACTGAAAAAACAAAACAAAACATCAACTTCATTATAAACCAGATGAGTATCATGAGTATTAGTTTGGATTTTTGACTGAATTTCTGATGATTTTGTGCAGACTCTACAGGCTGAGGAACAACCACAGGATCTCTGTGGCTGCTGCATCAAAGCTGCTGTCTAACATGATGCTGGGTTACAGAGGCATGGGCCTCTCTATGGGAAGCATGATCTGCGGATGGGACAAAGAGGTAGGCTTGTGTGTGTGTGTGTGTGTGTGTGTGTGTGTGTGTGTGTGTGTGTGTGTGTGTGTGTGTGTGTGTGTGTGTGTGAGTTAGTCGTACATGCAGCAGCACTCAGAGCCTGACACATGATAGTCTTTCTATCACTTTCTGTTAAGGTCCCTTTACACTGTGTGATTTTGGGCTATCTGAGACAAAAGTTGACAATCATGAGAGAAATGTGTCAAAATCCTTCACCTATCCAAAACGGTGCTGCTCGATTTCACTCTGAGTCGTCCACCAACGACTGATTTGGAGAAAAACTAACAGAAATCAGTCAGAATTTTAAGACCAAATTCTCATAGAATAGATTAACCGGTGTACATTTGTAAATGCCGTTTGTTATATAAAGTTTTTTGGAAAACAAACTTATTCTCTTTGATAAACAAAACCAAAACGATAGAGGTGAAACGAAAAAGAGATTTGTGTGATTTGCTGCAATTTAAAAAAATACGATGATGTGAGCTGCTGTTGAGTCTTTCATATAATTTTTTCTATTTACATCGTAGCCCTACGATTAACCAAACGTTCAGCGCACAAACTGAGTCTCAAATTGATATTGTGCAGTCTGACACGTATTGTAACCAAGATTTTTTTATAGAAACTTCATTACAGAGGTATTAGTATATTGTAATGTTGTGGTTTGCAGTACAAACAAGTGTTTCTATTCCTGTGGCCATGTTAAAAGATAACTATGAGTTTCTGAGCTAATCAAGTTTGAAAAAATAAGGAAGTTGACCTGTGATGACTCAATGACGAGAAGTCACTTTATTCACAACGGCAAAACAGTCCTGTAAAAACTATAGACCCCAATCAACACATAAACACATAAAAGTTGAAACGTTTCCCAAATTACATCTTACATTGTTTCTTTAATGAAGATACAAGTATACATTGTAGATGTCATTCATGGAGAAGTTCATCAAATTTGAAGAAGAACCAAAAAAGGCTGTATAGCAGTATATGCATCTCTATTTAGAAGTACTATTGTTATTGTTAAAATTGATCAGACTCATAAAGTAATGAAAGCAGCATTTATTTGCAGATGTATCAGAATCTAGTGGGCTGTATATGAAATGATAATAACTATAATGACTGTGTGCTCTGCAGGGCCCTGGTTTGTACTATGTGGACGATAACGGGACACGTCTGTCTGGCCGGATGTTCTCCACCGGCTGTGGGAGCAGCTTCGCCTACGGTGTGGTGGACAGCGGTTACAGGGAGGACATGACGGTAGAGGAGGCGTATGAACTGGGCCGTCGGGGCATCGCTCACGCTACACACAGGGACGCCTACTCTGGAGGAGTGGTCAACAGTGAGTATTACTTCTATTTTTATTTAGGTCTATCGTTTTTGTTAGCTTTTTCTACATTTCTTTTCCTTTTTTCAATTATACATCTAACATTGTAATAATATAAATATCAGCCTGTTGAAAGCAACTGGATATTCATTCACTTAGTCCTCACTAAAGAATTTTTAAAATCTCTCTCTAAACATTGATTTCCTGCTCATCTACCATCCTGACATCATTTTGGCCAAAGACTGAAAGTTGTTTAGTCTTGTGATGTATAAAACTATGTGTGTATGAGCATTTAAGTGTTTTATGTGTGTATATGTGTGTTAACCTCTGTGTGTTTGTTTGTGTGTTTGTCTAGTGTACCACATGCAGGAGGACGGCTGGATAAAGGTGTGTAAGGAAGACGTATCAGAGCTGATCCACCGTTACAGGAAGGGGATGTTCTGAGTTTGACCCCTAAACCCAGATCAACATCAACACTCTGAACGGTCCAATGATGTGTTTCTTACTAAAATGATTTCACAAAATATAACATTTTTTAAAGAAGGAGGTAAAAATGATTTAGATTCAGAGATACATACTGTTGACACAGTAGTTTTCCGAGATTACATTATTCAATGTATCATTTTGTGCATTAAATGGTTCAGTTCACCCAAATTAACAAAAAAGAAAAGAAAAACTTACCTCTAGTGTTATCTAGCCATGCAGATTATGTTTTGTGTTTATTTGAAATGTATAGAAATACAATTTCATTTGCAGTATCCATTGAATAACAACATTTAAATTATTCATAAGCAAAACAAAGGAAAGAATGATCAACTGTTTCTAAAGACTGAATAATGATTTAACAAAAAGGAAAGTGTGTGAAGAAAATATGGTTTTGTACAGCAGAAAATAGTTCCAGTGAAATGTTTTTACAGTGGGGTCTTCTTGCTGCATCCCATAATTACAATCCCCTCAATCACATTAGAGTCAAGGCAGAAATCTCTGAAACAGTGGGAAGATAAAACCAAAACTATCTGCATTGCTGGTGAGAATTTTTATTTTTTATTTTTTTTAATTTGAGTGAACTGTCTCTTTAAGGTTGTGTCAACCAGATATCCTGTTAAATAATCTTAAAAATACAACACTGAGCTACAAATAAAGACAACTGTTCAACTAACTGGTCTGTGCTGTTATGATTAACCTGAACTGATACAGTCTGATGCTTTATGATATAAAGCCTCAGGTAGTAAATTCTATAGAGTGAGCCAGTAAGTTACTGGAAATCAGAGGAATGTGCAGTGGTGGAAGAAGCACCCAGATCCATTATTTAAGTAAAAGTATAACACAATGTACATTTACTCAATAACAAGTAAAAGTCCTGAAAGTACAGCATCAATACATGCAAAAAGAGTTTTAAAGTACTCCTGACTGGCAGAATGTCCCCTTTAGAGTGTTACTATACTGGATTATTGGTATAAACAGGTAAACATGAAAGCAGCAGTTTAATGTATCTGGTTTTAATTACTTTATACTGTCGGGTATAAAGTAGTAAAAATATTGTACAAGCTGATCATATACTGTATGGTGTTTGGTGCCAAATCTTACTCTGCAGAGTAACTATAGCTGCTGAATAAATATATTGGAGAGAAAAGTACAATATTTCCCTCTGAAATGTAGGTGAGTAGAAATATAAAGCAACATAAAAGTACATCATACAGTAGTTAATGTACTCAGCTATTTCCACCAGTGAGAATATAATTCATTGTTTAGACAAAAGCAAAGCATTTCCAGTAACTGGGAACAATATGTTGTCATATGGTTGATATTATGTAAAATATCTGTACAGATTATTTAATTTGATCTACGTTGCTTTGGACAAAAGCATCTGCCGAATATAAAATATACTTAATGTAGTTCTTTAGGTTCTTAACTATGATTACTATCAACCACACAATTATTCAACATAATAATGTCACCACTTTTTCAACGTTTTGTTAAACTGTGTTGTTTCTGTTATATGTTTCTATGCTGAACTGTGGTGGGAAACTTTTAGGTGTGTCACCTCATCATAACATATTTGGTTTTATTAGTGTGTGTCGGGTGAAATGTGACCACAAACAAACAGTAAGTACCAAACCTCCTCTCTACCTCTCGTACCAGGAAACAAATCAGCCCTGAACCTGTCAGGTGAGATTTCTAAAGATATCATCTTCATGGTAACTGACATTACAGAATCTCACTAATATATCCATTAAATTAATATTACTGTGTATAAATAGTACTTTTGGTTTTGTTATTGTGTATTTTATAGCTTAAAATATTATAATGGTTGATAATGCAACACAGAACAAATGTTTTATTTGTCACACATAGAAAATTAAAAGGTACTGTAATGAGGTCATCTGTTGCTATGCAGTATTCAGTCTCACAGGTTTTCTCCATGGAGGAACTGCATTGTTCTGGTCTCAAAACAACATCGTCTCAGGAAACACAACAAAACAGAAAACACATTTCGTTGTATTGTGTTTTCTGGAGATGTTTGTTGTGTTTTTGGTTTAGTGAAATGTTGTTTCCTTAAATGTTGTTGTTTTGCACTTCACACATTATTACTAAAGAACTGGAGTAATTTCCTGAGACTTGTTGTGTCATCAGTTGCCAGGCAGAACTCAGTGCAACAGGTTTGTTCAGGGGAAAACCAACACACCAGTTTGAGCCTTTATGTGAGCAGTGTGAAGAACTTCTCTAATCCAGGAGCTGCCAAGTCTCAACATCAGTAAAATGAAAGCTGCACACAACCTTTAAATGACTGAGAACTAGAAAACAAATGTGGTTCTAAACCTTATTTCTTCTATTTGTTTATCTCTGTTAAACAGCAGGAAGCTTTTAGGTCTGGAACAAGATACCGGTTGGAGCTTTTAGTCTCTGTGAAAATACTGAGTATTCAATATTAATTTTACTGTAACTACAGTCATAAATGAGTAAACAAACACTTAATAAATTAACAAAAAGAACCAGACTTTTGGAATTTTGGGGACTTTATTGAAATCAAAATACAAAAAGAATCAAACAGCAGTGCAACAGACTTTGACTTTCATTAATGTAATCCAACACAAAATGATTTTGAGAATCAACGTCTTACATGTTTACAGAAACTCAGAGAAAGAAAACCCCTGTCCTTTACTAACCAAACTAAAATTACAGTATAACAATATGGAAAAGACTTAAGAAAGAACATTAATTAAGAAAAACAACTTGATTAACTAGTAAAAACATCAAAACACACAAATTATTACTAATTAATCTAAAACTTTTAACTTGATCAATTTTAAAAGAAATGAACAAGCGAGAATATTTACACACCTGGAAAATAATGTTTATTCTGTATATTTGAGTGTTTGTGGAGGGTAACATGAAAAACCTTCTATCACTGTATATTTATTTTATATCACTGTAGAGATAAATGTATATGTAAATTGTTCAATTAACAGATTATAGATAAAATAATCAGACAGGAATGTGTCTAACACTAAACCTGTCCATTAAAATAAATACCAGGCATATCAAGATACTTCATCAAACTGATGCAAAAATCCAGTGAATGAATTGTGACATGTATGTATATGTGTGTGTGTGATTTTACCAGGTAAATCCCACCACCAGAAATATTTAACTAAGGATATTATGGATTTGTTTCACATCAACACCAAAACCTCAAAAATATATTGTGTATGTATGAAGAACATTATGATGCTTTGGTTGTCTGACATATCTGACTTTACATCTCTCCAAATAAAAATAAAAACGATCTAATTGAATTTACCATCATTGAAGAAATGATTTGTTTGCCTTTTTGTTTCAAAACGATGATCAAAATCATTTAATATCAGATTTAACTTTTATATCTGTAAAATGTTTTTCAATTCATATTCAAATAATGCTTTTAGGACAAAAATGCCTTTTAAATTTGTTTTCTTGACAGTAATCCAATTTTACTGATCACCAACTACAAGATTAACCAGATAACCACTATAATTCTACATTTATAACATGAATGATTAATAACCAATTTATTGACAGTTTACAGATGGACAGGAGAATTTGGCATCTGTCTTTGCTTCAGTGCACAATTTATCCATAAACCTGAAGAGACAGAAAAAACAAATATATTAAATAGTATCAACATAGTTCACATAAATCTACACAAAACCACACATATCATATTATAATTATCTAAGATTGATCATACAGACCTAAAATATCAATGACTGAGTCATTGAGGGATTTACCTATAATACTTTAAGTCATTTGTTTTTACCTCGTTTATCTGCGTTTTCTAAACTTGTTTTCTCAAAAGTTTTTAATAAAACACTTATCTGACCCTCTGATGTGAAGGTTTCTGAAGGTTTCTGCTCCTTTCTTAATATTTTAACTTTATTTAAAACAGCTTCATATTTGTTGTTAAAGACCAATTTAAAGTCAAAAAACTTCTTTGCAACTACAAAGTTACACAGACTTCATAGTGGATGAATTAACAATCTAATAACATTATTTTACAGATAGTTTAATGTAACTTTCCCATATGAAGTAACTCACTGTGTGCAGGTTGGTGTGTTTGTCATTCAGGGTTGTGGATTCAGTCTCTCAGATTGCTCAGAGCCGGAGTCAGAAGCTGTGAGATCAGAAACACACAGTTAGTCCACTAATCCTGCACTGAACTACAAACAAGTCACACTGCAGGAAAAAAGTGCAGAAAATGTTTATCTGCTCAGTATGCAAAAAACACATCTACAGCAGAGTACAAAGGGTCAGACAGGTAAAATAAATAAATAAATAAATAAAAACAAGTTTACTTACAGTTATTAAGGGCTTTGGCTGAAAAAAAAGCAGAGAAATAATTTCAGTTCCCACAAATTCCATAATCCTAAAATATTTTTAACACCTTCTTCCAAATGAATATGATCGCTTGTTCTAGTCACTCAAACTGATCCTCTGATACTTATTTTCCTATAACGTCTTTCTTACATCATCATATTATTGTCATTGTTGGATTCAAAACCAGGTACAGAGTGTAAACCTTTAAAGGTTGACATGTGTTTCTTATCTTAACACACAGTTGACACAGACTCCTGTACTGTTTAAAACACAACAGTGCAGATTCACTCACAGCCTGAGAGCAACTAACTACCTTAAAGTGGTGCCATGAAGTCACCAGTCAGTTTTAAAGGGACATGAATGTATCTCTAAGAGTAAACTTGTATTGAACATAATATATGAAGAAAAGAAGCAGATATGATACAGTGTGATTTACATCACTTCATGTTGTTTAGAACAGATTTCAGTGAACTATGAATTGAAGTTTGCTTCACTTTTGTAATCAGGTTAAAAGCATCAACTCAAAGTCTAAAATCAAAGTACTGAAACAGACAAATGAGGAAATCTTTCTGTTTGGGTCTCTCACCTTCACCGTCTTTCTTCTTCTTGTAAACCATGAATCCAACAACAGCGATGACGATGAGAGCAACAACAACCACGGCAACAGCGATGATGATGGTCATGTCAGTCTCTGTGGAGCAAAACACAACAAAAAATAGTCACAACCTGAACAAATGAAGCAAGTTAGAAGGAAAGAACATCAGAGCAGACAACAATCCTGTATATAAAGTGACAATTTAAGCTCTTTATAGACAATATACATGCGTCCAGTTGTTGTTGTTTTGTATTTTATATTCTCACTTTTCTGCACATAATAACTGTATTTATGCTTGTTATCCATGTTTAGCTTTGCTGTCTTTGTTTAGCTGTATGTGTATGTGTTGGTTTCTTTCCTGTATGTTTATCTTTGACATTGTGTGTCAGCATAATAAAAGATACCGACAACTTTAGTCAGATTAAATACATAAATATATTCATCCAGTTATTAAATGATTTCATCTACTGATCTTCTAAAACTGAGCAGTAGTTCAGTCAATACAGCTGCTGTAATCTCTAAACTGTGGTTACATGTGGTCTGAAAAACGATTAAAAAAAAATTAAATTAAAAATGTGGTAAAAAACAAACAAAAATACAGCTAATATCAAAATATAGAATTTAAAAAATAATATTTTAGTTTTGTATGTTTCATTAGTGAAATTGTTCTGTATTCATCAATCAGTGGACAGACAACATAAATGTTTGGTGGTCAATAATAATTTCTTTAACGTATTTAAAAACTATGTCCTTAAATTAAGAAAATTAATTTTTAGTGATTGGTAGATTCCTGTCAGGGTCACATGATCATCCTGAGATGAGTCACATCTATTGGTTTAAAACTGATCTCAGCCGTAACTTTTTCATTAAAAACTGGATGAAAGAAACAAATTAAACCACATAAGGAAACAAAGCACAATAAATACATTGTTACACTAAGTGTGTGTTTCTTCATCTTCATCACTTTTGATTCCAGTCTTACTTTCGTTGCTTCTGATCACAGCTTTGTCCAGTTTGGTGATGATGTTGTCCTTCACACCAGAGAGCTGAAACACACATTCGTACCTCCCCCAGTCTTCAGGTTTGACTGATGAAAGTTTCAGGTCAGCACTCATCTGGAAGGATCCGTCCTGGTTAGGGAGGATGTCTCCATTTTCCACGTCCTCATGAAGCTCCTCTCCATCTTTCCTCCAGAACAGTGTGGCTCTCTGAGGGTGGAAACCTGTAGCGTGGCAGCTGACTGGAGAGGAGGGAGTCTTCTGGAGGAGAGACACTCTGGAGGGAAGCTCTGGAGTGTAAATACAAAGACAGTTTATAGTTTCTTTATTATTATTTAACATATTAATATTATCATTCCATTTTGGTGTAATGTATTTAGTAACACATATATACAGTATATATGACATAAATATATATAAAGCAATATATATATATGCAAATAAACCTCATTGAAGAATGATTGAGAAAAGAAGGGAGGGACAGAGGAGAAAGACAGATAAAGAGGTGAGGAGTGAAAGACTAGATTAGAAAGAGGAGGACAGTGAGAAAGAAAGAGACAGAAATGTAGAAAAAGAGGTGATAAATGTAAGAGAGAGACAGAGAGAAAATGGGGTAAAGGTGGAGGGAGGCAGAGAGATGAAGAGAGGTGAGAGAGATAATGAAAGAGAAATGTGTGTAAACTGGGACACAGTGGCTCTCTGTATGTTGGTTCATATTTATTGTAATGTTACTGTAAGTTAGAAACAGAGGAGGCTTATTAACATTGTTGTGTCCATGAAACTACATCAGGTCATGTGATTCTACCTGTTCTCATCAGAGAGCTCTTCCCGTAGTTCACATACTTCTTCAGCCAGTCAATGCAAATCTGGGTGTAGTAGTTCTTTGTCTGTTCATTATAAGCTTTGTTATTATCCCACTTGTTCTTGGTGAGGAAAGCCTGTTGTTTTGGAGCGATCCATGTCTCTGTCTTCAGGTCAAATGTAATGAAGTCTTCTCCATCATAACCATACCGCTCATAGCCATCAACCACCTTATCAGTCTCATCGTCCCATTCACAGCCGTACATCATCTGGACAATATGGACATCTGAGAGAGAGACAGAGACACAGACTGCAGTAAACCAGAGTGAGATCTCAGCACAGTCAGCTATCATCAGTTGATATCACATCTTCACCACAGAGACACACTGATCCACACACACCAAAACAGAAGATCTACACCTTCTGCTGTTATTGGCTGGATGGAAACCACTCACAGCCAATCATCATCTGGACAGTGTGGACCACTCAGAGAGAGACAGAGAGGCAGAGACTGCTGGGAAACAGAGTCCATTTCCTGTCTTTACCACAGAGACACACTGCCTCCACTGAGACCAACACACAGTTTATCTACACTGTTGAAGGTGATGTGACTTCATGTGAGCTGCAGGAACACACACACACACACTGAGGTGGAGTCCTGACTAACACACACAGATTAAACCTGATCCTGGACTGAACATTACATCCACTGAAACCCTGCAGCCAGTGGATCAGTCCAACAACATCCTCTTCCTGTGAGAAACTACAGACTAGACTGTCCTGAAGCTCCAGAAGCTTCCACTGAAGGAGAGTTTTATTCAGGATTAGTCACTAGTGTGTGTGTGTGTGTGTGTCCTGTTCTGCAGTGTGTTACTACAACTGGTCAGAATGAGGATGACACCAGCAGGACCATTATAGAGACTGGGAGGCAGTCTGTGTGTTCTGATTGGTCCATCCATCAGTCAATCATTTCATACAACCAACAGCTGTTTCCACCTGCAGATGTTGGCTTGATGCTGCCTGCTGGGATGAACCAACACACTGTGTTCACTACAGTAGAGTTAATCTGATCTAATCTGTACTTCTACTATATATTAAGAGCTGCAACTATTGATTCTTTTCATTATCAATTCATCTATTGATTACTTTTTTGATTAATCAATTAAACATTTACTTTACTTTACAGAAAATAGTGAAAAGAAAGAAAGAAAAGATAAAAGCATCAAATTCTCATATTTGAGAAACTGGAACCAGTAAATGTTTGACATTTTTTTCTTGATAAAAGACTTTAAATGATTATCTGATTTTTAAAATTAATTTTCTGTTAATCTACTAATCAATTAACTGACTAATCATTTCAGCACTATGTATGTTTATTATGACACAGACTATAGACTGAATATAAAGATGGACGACACGTCTCCACTTCCTGCTGCTGTGCAAAAGTGAAGCCAAAATATCCTAAATATCACATTTTCAGGAGCTGCCATCTTGCTTGTGTGACGGCATTTGCAACCAGAATCTGTGCAGTAGAGTCGGGGGGGCGGGATGACGGCCTGCGGGACACGCCCCCTCAACATGACTGACAGCCACCAAGAGCCGAGTGAACCGGAGAGATAAACCAGCAGAAACCAGCCGGTAAGCGATGGCGAGTGGATAGAACCACGATTACCTACTGAAGGAGACTGTCATGTGACATTTACGCCTTATTTTTTCCCCACCCACATTCCGTGAAGACCCGCCCTACTCTGCCTCTGATTGGCTAGTACTCGTTGCCTTCGTTGGTTAGGTTTAGACATGAGGAGTGAGATGGTCAGTGTTAGGGTAAGAATATCAGAGTCAGAGCCAATCAGAGGCTGAGTGTGTTCATGATAAATAAAATAAAATCAATATAACAATTATATTTACGAATACAAACTTTACACACATGAAACACTGTATCGGGCTCATTTACACTCAGCGTTAACGATTAACTTGATAGTTACTGCATTAAAACTATTTTCAGGTTGTGGGTGAGTGAAATAATATATAAAACATATAAAAAACAACCTGAATCTTAACTCAACCCTTCTTACAACAGCAGCATATCATCTACACCCAAAATCTGGAAACATCTCACCAGCAGAAATGAAAGAGGCGACTTCAGTGAGCACTTTTAAAAGTCAAGTAAAAACTTCAATTAACTTCCTGCCCAACATCTACCTCTGTATGTTTATTACACTTTGTACACTTTAATGTCTCATTTTATTATTTTATTATTTTTAATGTATCTTAATGTTCAGTTATTTTTAATGTATTTGAAGTATTTTAATCTTTTTCTTATGTGTACAGCACCTTGAGTTACAACTACTGTATGAAAAGTGCAAAACAATAAATAAACTTACATAAAAACAAACATGTTAAAATGTTGGTGAAGTCCATGTCTGATGGTAACCAGGCGACGTACATGGAGACGACGTGTGTATTATATGGTTTTAAACCGACGTACTGAGTCCAAACGTACTTAGTAGACGTATTTTTAGATCATAATTTATGATATACGTCACCGTCACGCCACCGCTGGTAGACGTTCCTTCCTATGGGATTAAATTTGTGTCATAATAATTGAACAAAATCTCCCAAGCATCAGACAAAAACTAAATTGAATGTGAATAAAAATAAACTGAAAGCAAAAAAATGATCTCAAAGGCAAAACTTACAATAAAACTTTTGTGGTCACTTTTTTCAGTTTCGCTGCTTAATTTTTCAGTTTCAGTTCTGACACAAAGGGCGTGTGGGCGGGTCTTACAGGGCTGCGTCACCATTAGCCAATTACTTTTGAAGGGACGGGTCAATGGTCAGTCGTACTACTTGTTGCACTTCCAGATCGTTGAAACTGAAAAATTCTTAACTCAAACTGAAAAGTTCAACAGCGAAACTGAAAAATTAAGCAGCAAAAAGTGTCGACAAAAGAGCAATCCTGATCAGTGAAAGAAAAGTGGAGAATATTGTAATCAAATGTTTCACTCTTGTATAGTTTTATCTGAAGTTTTACATTTGAGGTCACTTTTTCACTTTTAATTCATTTTTTCGGTTTGATTGTTGGGAGATGTTGTTCAGTTATTATGACACTAATTTAATCCCGTACCTTCCACGCACTCGCCTTAACGTCGCCGCCGGTCTCTCCTCTACATTCTCAATCAATCTCATTTAAAACTCCACACGGTCTGATGGCGACAGAAGAGTCGACTGCTCCTCCTCCTCCTCCTCCTCCTCCTGGTAATCCTTAAATTGACACTATCCACCTGCCGTACCAGCTGGTAGTGAATCACAGATGTAAACGTTACATTAGCGTCTTCCATCAGAAACTGCTGCGCTCACTCGGCTCGTCTGCCGCGTCTGACGGAGGTTTGAGGGCTGTCAATCACAGCTGTCAATCATGACGTCACACCCCCCTTTTTTATATCGTCAAATAACTAATTAAAAACAAACTTATCAGAAAAATGAGCACTTGAACAAACATCAGCGTGATAAGAACGACCTAAAATGACAGAAACCATCTTTGGGGAAAAATGTATTTGACGAGCACTTTGATTCTTTAGTTTGGCTCATGTCCCATCCGCTAACATGGAGGGGGCGGGATTTAGGAGCTGTACTGCAACCAGCCACCAGGGGGCGATCCAGATGTTTTGGCTTCACTTTTGGGGAGCTGTCATGTCGTCCATCTTTATATACAGTCTATGACACAAACACACTGCAGTCAAGTGAAGTTAATCTAATCTAATCTACATGTATGAACCAACACACTGTGTTCACTACAGTAGAGTTAATCTGATCTAATCTGTACTTCTACTATATATTTAGAGCTGCAACTAATGATTCTTTTCATTATCAATTCATATATTGATTACTTTTTTGATTAATTGATTAAACATTTACTTTACAAAATATCAGAAAATAGTCAAAAGTGCCAAAAACAAGTTCACAGAGCCTAAAGTGAAATATTCAGATTGTTTTGTTTGATCAACACTGAACAGTATTTAATTTTTAATGATATAAAACAGATAAAAGCATCAAATTAATCTGATTAATTATTAATAATCATTATTATTAAAAATTAATCTACTAATCAGTTAACTGACTGATGGTTTCAGCACTATGTGTGTTTATTATGACACAGACACACTGTGGTCCAATCAAGTTAATCTAATCTAATCTGTAGTTCTACTATATGTTTATTATGGGATGGACACACTGTGTATCAGTACAGTAGAGTCGTGCTGTGATCTGAATGAGACGTTTACCGTGTCGTCCTGTCAGTCAGGTTTATTAAAACATACTGTTACTTCTGTCATATGGGGACCCGACAGAAGCAGCCTGTGTCCCATTTACAGTCCTGCGCCGTAGTTTAAGAAACCAGGCGGTAATGTTCCTCTATCAGCTGTGTGTTGTAAAACTGTTGTGATAAACAGGTTTCTACACTGTGGGCAGTTCAGTAGATTATTCTGATCTAATCTAGTGGAGATAAAGTGTTAATAATCTCTGTTGGTTATTATGGGATGGACAGAAACACGGGATCAGTGCAGTATAGCAGCATCCAGGAGTCTCAGTCTCAGTAATGTGTGTTTTAGTCTGTTTCAGTGTGTGTGAGTGAAAAACCTCCATATAAAACAGTGTTGATGAGGAATGATGGTGTGTGTGTGTGTGTGTGTGTGTGTTCACATTTGTCTACTACTATACAACAAACTGGATGAAAGTATAAACAACATTTTATCAGTAAACAGTGAAACATAAACAAACCTCCAGATTGGTTGAAGCGCTGCTTTGCAGTTTCAATGTTGGCTTTGAAGGACTGCTGGGCACCCAAACAATTGTCAGTATTCCAGTCCCAGTACTTTGGATCATCTGCTGTGACTTTGCTCATCCAGTCCTGTTTGGGTTTTGCTTTCATGGTGTTGCTGTCATAGTGATACATCTGAACTTCATCAACCAACCCGACAGCCACAAACTCTGGGAAGTTTGGGACTTGAGAGGACCCAGTGTAGAAATACTTCAGAGAGTGAGTCACTGTAAGAAAAAGTTAATGTCATCATTTCAGTTTTATGAATTACAGTTTTATAAAAAAACTTTTACATACAATAAAATTATTTTTCTGTGCACAGAATCAAAAGCATAAATTGATAGGCATTTTTATTTTTATTTTTGATCAATTTTATTTTGAACAACATATTTATTCTGAAATAAAATATTAAACCAGTCAATTATTTAGACATCAGATCATTCACATGTCTGACTTTCATTGATAGATGCATAATTTTTTTTCTACTTCTGGATATATATTTAGTATGAAGTAAAACTCCAGTTTAGTTTCCAGTTAGTGGAGACGTTTATTCTTCAGGATCATCATTAGTAGCGTCTGCTCCTCATTATTGTGTTAATTTGAAATGTGAAACCACAAGTTTTTTTTTTGGTGATTATTATTGCGTTCAAAAATGCATGATTTTGCAGTGGCTTTTCTCAAAAATGGTTATACAGTTTGCAATGTTTATTTGCTGTTTTTGCAGTAAAATTGTGGGAATTGGGAAAAATTATTAAAATTAAAATAATTACTGTGATCGCAAAATCACAGCTTCCTGGAGGGACTGATATATGCTGCATGTGATTATAATTTTATTTTCTATATTCAGCTAATTAAAACATTTTGTATTTGATTATATTCCGTCCATTATGGTCTTTATACTGTAAACTGTGAACGACGATAACTTAGGTTTCTTCTTCCTGAGGTTTTAAGCACTTCTACTTATACAGTTTAGAAGTGGGTTGTTTAGCTCTTTTCTATTGCTGTTGTCATTTTTCATCATTAAATAATCATTAATTTCATTTTTTTTCCTGATGTTGTTGTCAGAGGTTTTATGGATTTTAAATGTTTAAGTTTAAGAGATTTTTTAAATAAAACCAATAAAAAAAAATCAGACCCTGTCCCTTATGAACCTGACTTTTATCTTGATTTATGTAAACTGAATAATTATATTTAAGTTTCACTTCAAATATCTTTGATAACAAATATTTGGTGTAAAACCAAATCTTCTGAATTGTTGACAATCACAGAGAAATGTTTACAGCTCTATATTTAATAAAGTTCTCTTGGGTGATATTTTTACTCTCATGTATTCATTCTGTACTGTTTCTATTAGTATCAATTTATACTGGATTAAAAGCAGATTATTTATTAACTCTAATATCCAACATGAACTGATCATTGTTCACTCTTAGTCCTGATTCCAAAACTTTATTCCAGAGTTTCAACAGAATAAACTTTATACAAGTGTCTGTAAGTTTTCATGATCCTCCACTGTCCTCTGTCATTTATGTACTAAGATGTTTATGTTCTGAGAATTATGTCTTTAAATCTTTGTAAGTTTTAACAGTGTGAAAGACTTTGTGATTAATTTGCTCGGTTGTTTTATCTCAGACTGCACATGTGTCCTTATTTAATGTGTTTTTATTGTAATGTCTGGTTTGATGCAGCAGTTCCTTTAATCCATTAACCTGAACCCTCTGATGTCTGAATGCATGTAGATCAAATTTCTGTGATGTTAAACTATTAAGATGCACTTGAAAAATTCTGAACTGGTCAGAACAAAAATCTCTAATAAATTTATTTCTTATTAGTCAAATGCCTGAACAAAACATCAAAAAGATCTGATTAAGGCTGCAGCGATAAAATTATTTTCAGTATCAAGTAATCTAGTAATAATTTCTTCTATTAGTTGATTAATATTTGTTTTATATCAATAAATAGTGAAAAAAGAGTCCATTTTAAGTTCACAGATCCCACAGTAACATTTTCAAATGTTTTGTTTTATCACACCAAAAGTCAAAAACTAAAAGTCATTCAGTTTACTGTCATAGAACTATAAGAAAAACAACAAATATTTACAGTTTTGCTGAAGAAATCACTTTAACGACTATTTGATACCAAATTACAGAATAAGACATAATATGATAACATAACAAAACTCAGTATTAAGTCATTTTGAACATGGGATCTGTGTTATTTGACAAGTTTATATTTGAGTCGTTGAACAAAATAAATGATGAATTTCAGTAATTTAGTTTACATACATTAGTGAATGATATTAAATATTGTGCCACCAGAGCAGGAAGTTGTTTGGCTTCAGTAGCATCAATATCTATGAAAACAGCGCCATCTCCTGACTCATGTTGCTATGGTTACAAATAAAAACCCAAAACCTTCTCAGTAGCCTGTAGATGTTAATTATACACACTTAAGATGAAATGTAGTGACGTCTTCAAGACTGTGAAAAGGGTTTAATACATTTACATCATTTCTAAAATAATAAGTAATGACTAATATCACTAAATTAACGGTTACACACTGACTGAGGATGTGATCTTCATCATTGTTGTTTGTTTGAAACATAAATGTGTAAATTTTAATAGAAAACATGACGTCATGGACAACTTAAAGACTACGTTAAAGTGGAGTTTACTTTTTTATGTTATATTTTACTTATGTTTTCCCTTTTTTCTTTATTTATCTGAGTGTGTGTTGGACTATTTTGCGCTGCGTAATTGTGCTGCCATTTTGTCCAGAACGCGCTCGGACCGAATCGATCATAAAGGTCCTGATAAAATATTATAAAATAAAATAATGGCCCTGATTAAAGATAGTGAAAGAAAAGAAAAATACACGTTTTAACAGCCCCTTTTAGAAATATAGAAGGAAATCTAATTTGCCAAAAATTCAGCAGGTTATTCAAAAAATGTGAATTAATCAACTCGCTGATTTAAAGTGAACTTTAATATAATGAGTTTGTGACTTTTTAAACATTTCTATAATCTACAAGGGAACCAAACGTCTACCATGAAACACCCTTAAGTTCGTATAGTCAGATATATCATAGATTACAGCCTTTTCTTTTACCATCAGCCGACTTAAAACAAACAAAT
Organism: Thunnus thynnus; assembly: GCF_963924715.1. Lineage (NCBI taxonomy): Eukaryota > Metazoa > Chordata > Actinopteri > Scombriformes > Scombridae > Thunnus > Thunnus thynnus. The sequence continues at coordinate 6,849,313 of NC_089531.1, forward strand.
TCACAAAAAAAACTATATTGACTCACCTGCCGCCGCGCTGTGTAGACCCACGAGGGCCAGAAAAACCAACATCTTCATTTTGAGCTTCAGTATCTACGACTTTACTGACAACTAATGTGTTTCTTTCTCCAGAGACAAACAGATTGTGCTATTCCTACGAGCATCCAGACTGCACTGAGGGTAGGACAAACAGGATCGCTGTCTTCAGCCTCCATCTGAGCCAATGGGAATTTAGTATGAGCGTCGACGTCACTTAAATCTGGGTAAAACTGACTGAAATAGGTTATTAACGAAAGTGAAAGTAAAATGTGCTTGTTTTATCCCATGTTAGAGGGTGCAGAGACATGCTGGACTTTAATTTAGGTTTCTCAGCTTTGTCAGCGCATTGAAGTCGTATTATAACACATATAATAATACTTGTAATATAACACGTATAATGTTTTGAAGGGGCTGATGTAATATAATGAGCAGAGATGTGATGACTTTCTGGGGCGTCAGAGGTCACTGTCAGCTACAGATCAGCACTCTGGAGCTTGTGGGGTTGCACTAATGTGATACTCTTATTCTTCTGTTCTGTGTGGATGTCCTGAGGTTGACAACAGTCCTGATTAAAACATCAACAACAAACAATGTGGTTTTATTAGTGTTGCAGTGACTAAATGTGGTGAATGGCTCCACCCAGAGGTTCAAAACTCCAGTTAATGTGCAGCAGTACAGTTGATTAAAAAGGGATTTATTTAAAACAGATCAGTGTTTGCAGTGATACCATCTTGTTATACAATTAGATTTATGAAAGCGGCTTATTCATAAACACTCTGTCAATACACAAAAAACTTACTGTGTTATGTTTAGCATGCTAATATATAGTATGTTAAGATTTGATTTAGGCCTACACATTTGTTTTGTCACAAAATACTTTAACAATCCCGACAGATAACATTTCCACTAAACAATAATTGACTTTGCTCAACCTTTAACTTTGGAGTGAAAACAGCAACCAAAGAAATAAAACCACAACATGAGGAAGACGAGACAGTTTCTTAAACACAACCATCAGCTCAGCTCAGCTCTGTCCTACAAGCTAGAAGCTTCTGAACTAACGTGAAACTGTGAACGCTGAAAACTGCTTGAACAAAGAGAAATTTAACACCACTGTTGATGTTTGGACACCTGAAGCTGTTTTTCATTTTGCGGCTGCGTTGGAAATATTTATACTCTGTTTCGATCCTCACTTTGTCTTTATGAAGCACTTCATAAAAGGTTATAGATAAAACAACTCACTTCTTCACCTTGGTTTCATGATTATTAGAGAAACAAAGCAACAGGCTAAGTATTCGATCTTTTATTTAGACAATGTAGTATTTATAATGTTTGACTGCTCACTGCTGATTGATAACTGAGTTTATAACTTTTACCTTCACAGAGATGTCAGAGGTGTGACAGCGCTCCCTCTGGAAAAAAATATGTATCTTCCTCTGAGCTGGTGATGAGAAACCACCTGATGTCACCTGACTTTCTGTTGTCAGTGTTGTCACATATGTTTCAAGACATAAAAAATTACTACTAATAATAATTTGTGTCTGATATGTTTTTTCCACTTCATGTATCAAACTCTGCATCCAGTGGCAGCACAAAAATCAAGCCTGTACATATGGAGGCTGGTAGGCCTCCTTCCCCTTTTAATACATCCATTGTCATGTCTGTACAAATACCTGACTCACCAAATAATCTCAATTTGTCTGTTACTGACAGTAGTTGCTGTAAACAAAGGCCCACTGAGAATGTGTGGTTGTGGCTTTAAATGAAGGTGAATTATAGGAATTAAAGCTTGTTCAACTTTTTCTCAGGATACGAGTGTCCACTCAATCCACTTAAGTCTAAAATTTAAAATACAATAGAAATAAGAGATATTTACTACATGGAGGGGTTTACCTGAAATAAAAAAGAAAAGACATGACTTCAGATGTTAAAGTTAATCCTCTTCTACTCGTTCTCTACTCACTCACTTTGTAAACTACTTGAGAGAGCTGCTGTATGATCAGAAGACATGACTAGTTAGTGACTGAAACAGCAGGGGGCGCTGTGACTCTGAGCCTCACATCACAGACTGCTGCTTGCGTCACATTTTGGTGAATTAGGAATTAAACCTTGATCAACTTTTGCACTCAGTGAATGTCACTTGTAAGAAAATCATCTAAAAATCTAAAATGTAAAATACAATGAAAAACAAGTTCTACTTACAAGGTTGATGGTGTTTGGCTGAAAAGAGAAAAGACATGATATCAGATGTTATAGTTATAAATGGTAGGATACTGATCTCCTCCTGCTCACTCACTGGTTAAAAATCCCTTCTACCTTTTTATTTTGATCATGTTTTATTTATTTTCATCTCAGTTGTCTCATATATGACCAGAGGAGGCTCGTCCATAGAGGCAGAGGAGGTTGTTCCTCTATTTTTACATCATTTACAAAATCATTTCTGTCTTCTTTGGAAAAAATCCATTATTGAAATTCTGATTATCAAACAAACAAGATGCCACAAATGCAGTGGGACGTTATGACATGGATCCTTCATCTCCATGAAAGAAAGAAGACGTCAGATAATGTGAGTCAGATACATCTTCTCTCTCTCTGTCTCTTTGGTCGCTAATTTCTTCTCTGATGGTTAAATGTTTCTGTGGCTGTTGTGTGAATTTATCTCCTTAACAAGAAAGCAGCAGAGATCATATAATGTGCTGTAGGTAGTTGAAGAGTTACAGTGGACTCACTCATTCATTTGGAATTGATCCAGTTTTTAATTGAGTGGTTGTTCAGTCACCTGTTGATGTTGTGTGATTAGTGAATGAGTGTGCAGGAGGTCTAAGGCTGCTTGTTGTGACGATTTCTTCATTGTTCATTTTTAAGCCGTGCAATATTCTGAATAATAAGCTTAAAGTAACTAGAATAAAGACTTTTTAATTACTAAAAGCAACCAGAATAACAACAGTGTTAACATGTCAGCTTTGTAGGTTGTTTTTTGTATGTCATGCACATAGATCAGAGTGTGTAAGTCATATATTTGATACATGCATTAATACTTTTTGATGTGAACCTACACTTTTAGATCTGTGAATGTTTTAGTGTTCAATCTTTCTAGTATTCAGCACTGATCTGAACCTGTATCACATTATAACCTTTGTGGTACTTTATATATTTCTGGATACTAAGAAAATACATAAGAAACACGTGTAAATCATGTGATATGTTGTCTGTTTTTGAACAGAACATAAATCTGTTGTGACAATAGAACAATATAAATGTGAAGTTAACCACCCCCCCCCCTCTGATTTCATTAGGTTGGGGACAATGATATAGTTTGATGCAGTTTGTTGTAGATTCCATGTTACATTGTGTTTGAATGTGGTTTGCTATAATTCAACAGGTTCTGCTACAAATTATGTAAGTGTTTTAAAATCTTGTTCCATGTGCCCTTTCTTAACTTTGAGCACCTGCACCTCTAAAGGTCTCTACACATTGAACATAAGAATATAACTTGAACATAATAAAGTAGACATAAGTAGCCAACTAGTGTAAAATAACATGAGGCTGTCGGTTGGTTTTCCTCATGTTCTCCACCAGCCGCCACAGATACTGAAGCATCAGTGTTAGAGCAGCATGTTACTGTTGTAGCTGCTGGAGGTGGAACTAGTTTCAAGTACTTTATATACAGTTAGCTAGTTCAGTCCAGTGGGTCCCAACCTAGGGGTCGGGCCCCTCCAAAGGGTCAGCAGATAAATCTGAGGGGTCGTGAGATGATTAATGGTTCTGATACACAAATCTGTTTTCAGTTTGTTTTTTGTTTTTTTTCTATGATGTTGTATTTTTGGTAAAATATTGAATCATTTGTACATTTATTGAAATGAAAACATGTGGGAAGTTTAGAGGTAAAAATCACTATTCGGTGGAGCTCTTAACAACTCATAGACATCTGAAATGTGACCCTGGGTTCATCCCAATTCTCTTATTTGAAACAAAAAAAACCTTTAACAAGGTTGAATTCCTGAAAAATCCTTAAACTTTGAAGCTCAAATAAACAGATATATCTTAACTGGGTTCTCAAAGGCATTTTATTCATTTATAAAACCCTAAACCCTGTAACAGATTGGAAATCATTTACACACCATCATAGAGAGATTTGAACTGCTGCACAATGACATGACACTCTGACATCCAACGAGAACTGTGTTAAACCAAAGTCTGCTTCAATTAAAGTCTTTTATAAACTCACCTGTGCCAAAAGGAAAATCATTTAGTCAAGTGTTCATAGTTGAGTATAAATTCAAACACAAGATCCTGTTTATGGACATTAAGAATCAAACATGATGTGACTCTGTGCTCTTTCTTGTTTCTCTCCTCATGTCTTTGGTCTCTGGAAGCTGCTGCAGTGATCCCTCTCCACAAAACATCTGCACAAACAGCTGTGAAATTTTGCCTTCTGTTGTGTCTGTGACAAAGAATATTGTTTGAGGGCAGAGTCATTTACTGAAGTTCATCATCCTCTTCTAATGTTCACTGGTCTGTCAAGACGGATAAACAGACAAACAAGGTGGAATATCGAATCTGTTAGTGTTCATACAATGCAGCCTGTTTCATTTCATTTAATATGAGATATTTCTGGGTAAAAAGGTTATTGGTTGAATTTGTTTTCCACACATCGGCATTATAATAAAAACACAACATGTCAACATTTTTCTGTAGTTATACTGGATCTCACACTGAGAAATGCTTAATAAGACTGACTTCTTCAATCTAAAACATCTGATACATTACCAGCAGGGGCGGACTTAACCATCAGGCAAGTTAGGCAACTGCCTGGGGCCCCCAACTAAAAGGGCCTCAAACAACTATAATAATAATAATAATATAATAATAACATGATTTGTATAGCACCTTTAAAAACAGAGTTTACAAAGTGCTTTAACAGACAAAGCAAAGGCACAGAAAGCAATAAAAAGTCCGACATTAAGAAGACAACAGTAGAAGACAATGAAAAACAATAAAGAGATGATAAAAAGATTAAAAGATGAAAAAGAAGGACAATAAAAAAGACAACATCACATAAAAGCAAGTCTGTAGTAATGAGTTTTAAGAAGTGATTTAAAAGAAGTTACTGATCCTGCTAGCCTTATCTCCTCAGGCAGGTTGCTCCAAAGCAGAGGGGTCCTGATGGCAAAAGCACGGTCACCTTTAGATTTAAGCCTCGACTTTTGAACAGCCAGAAGTGCCCCACCTGAGGATCAAAGGCTGCGGGCTGGCTTGTACGGGGTCAGAATGATACAGATTTATTTCAATCAGGAGAGACTACATTTTTTAAGTGGCAATAATTTTATTGAACATGCATAATGAGATGAAAATGTTCTGATTAGAGTTATGGTGAGAGTAGAATAGGATATCCCCCGATAGAGTCTAGACACAGGTGGTGGTGATGAATAAGGAAATATTGGAATCTGGATGATGAGGAGGAGCGGGCTTCTGGTGGTGAAGTGGAGGTGAATGGGGTGGTGGAGGGTCGCGTCAATTCACACTGAAATGACAGCTGACAAGGACAGAGAGAATAGATTTAAAGTTTGGCCACTAAGACGTGATAGGCTGATAGAAATTGTGTAGGAATCTGATTTGTTAACTAAGATTAAGGCCCCTAATCAGCTGATAGAGGGCAGGAGAAGCGGAGAGAGAGTAATGACAGTGAATAAATGAATGAGTAATAGTTTTCCTGCTTGAACTTACACTAAGCTCCATTTCAATCAGGAGAGATTCCTTTTTTAAGTGACAATAATTTTTATTGAACGTGCATAATGAGATGAAAATGTGAAAGTTTTTGCCGATTAGATCTCATCGTGATGTCATCGTATTTATAAGGGGGAAGTTAAGGTGAGAGTAGAATAGGATATCCCCCCAAAGAAGAGAAAGGAAAGAGAACTGAGAGGAATATACAAACCAACACAATGTGTCTTGATCCTTACCTTACCAGGTGGAAATGGATTTCTAGTAAAATATGCAAAGGAAAACTTGAACAGAATAGCAGTAATACACTGTTATATATTTAATATGAGATAAATAAGCTGAAAGATCAAGACTGAGCTTGGGATCACCATTACTATGTGGTGGGTGAGATGAGGTCCTGAAGACCTTGTTTTGCACATTAAAGAGAAAAATGAGGTCATGAAAGACCGAAAGCAGAGTGACATGAGGCCTGATAGCTATACACACATGTGCTATGTGATGAGAATGTGAAAGTCTTGATGTTGTAAGAAGCGCGAATATACTAGCCATGATCAGCAATGTGATAAGCAGCGGAAAGACACCCATACACTGGGACACCACCACCAGTTATATGCATGACTTACCAGGATTAAGGCTTCAGAGAACTTTGATTGTGAGAACAGTGCTGATGTCTGGGGTGAATGTGGGAGGTGTAGGCGGAGGATGACCACCATCCCAGTTGTTACAGGGAGGCAGACAAAATACCGTGTTGGCAGCAGAAGCAGCTGCACCTATAAGCCCCGAATAATGTTAACTTACATGAAAGACGGCAGCAGGTGATAGGCTGCGATGAAGGTGTGTCGCTGCTGCGAGGATAGATGTAACCGCTGATATATCGATTGACAGCCCCAGGCAAAGACAACTAAGGGATAATGAGTAAAAATGCACGTGAGATGTGAATGCCGGATGATATAAGAAATAAAACTATGGCCTACACATGCAAAGATAGTCCTCCTGACTGAACTTATCTAAAGCTCCAGACATAGGAGAACAAGTGAATGAAATAAAGATAATGTGTATTCTACCAGATGATAAGAGATAATTAAGTCTTGTGTAGAAGTATTGTGCTTAGACTCTACAGGACATTGTAAGTCGAGGGGCATCGGCCCTGAGCAGCAGCAATATAAATAAATAAAAGGGCACAAGAAATACGCAGCCTGATGGTCTCCCCTAAAGAACGCTTACTTACCAAGCAGGAATGAAACAGACCACATTTCATCATAAAGATGGTATAATCTGCTAAGAGATGAAACATAATATTGAGCATGACAGAAAATACATTTTTTGAGTTTAAGAGATTAAAATGAACAGTGAACTATAGACAAAACACCCCCTATAATGACTAGGTCAGCACTGACCTGGACAGCTAACAATATTGAGCTGAAACATAGGATGGAAAGGGAGTCATAGTTCAATATATGAACAGTACTTTTGTTTAAATTTCTTAGAGACTGAAGAATATGAAATTAAAGGTAATACAAAATGTTGGGATTGAATGAATTATAAAACATCCCCTTAGAACTCATAAAGGTCGAAAAACGAGGTGTTAACATGTATGAATGAATTTTATAAACATAAAAATCGCTGATAAAAGCAGCTTGTAGAAGTATAGCCTCCCATAGTGGCCAAGCAACACAGTCAGCAGTACGTAGTTCCCTCAATAAAAGCATATTAAAGACTTGAGCCACTGAATAATCATACTCCCAACTCTGTAGAAATATAGCTGTTGAGCTATTACCTTGTGAGCAGCGCTTACATGAGAAAGCTTTGATATGACTGAATGTACAGCTCTTGAAGCACCACACTTAACAGAGCTACTGCTGAAGACAATCAGAGTGAGCTGATGTTGGGCCGCATGAAGAAGGATACGCTCACTGCTGAAGAACTTAATAAAAGACACTGACAGTGATGCAGTCATGTACTGGTGAATGTGCTGATACATTTGACTGATGAGTTTGCTTATTGAGAAACTTAGTAAACTGTCCTCCTTAGTTGTAGTACCACGATAGGCAGCTAGTCAAAGTCCACTGAAAAGACTTAGTGTTGGGATGCTCCAAAAATATGCAGACTCAAGGTGAGAGAAGAATGAAAAGGAGTGAAATTGCAAGACAAAATTATGCAGTCACTGAAATGTTTGCTATGAGGAAGTATCAAAGAGCACAAGTATGGTCAGCTCTGACAAGACGAGGTAGATGTCCGGTACCCACAGAGTGAAAAAGAAGATTGTATGATGCAGGGAGAAGGACCAATGCCCTCTATGATGAGGAAAAGGCCGATGACGATGCAGAGGATAGCAAGAACAGCAGGGGAATGATGATATAATGATGCAGAGAAAGCAATCAGTGATACAAGTAGGCCATGATGCAGATCACAGCTCACAGGTAGCAGGAGGTGAGGAAATGAGGTAAAACTGAAGGCAGAATATAGCAAAATAATGTAATTTTTGCTATACAGGGGTAAGTATGAAGAGCCCGAGCATGGAGGACTCTAAATGAAATCTTGTGTAGGCTAATGATAGTCAATAGACTCAAACCAAACATACTAATTAGACAGCTACATAGATATGCACTAGCGAGGAAAAATGCCCAATATCAACAGCTAAACGCTGAAGAACCACATGGCTAAGTTGAAAGCTAGTATGAAAACAATACTAAACTAACTGTACGCTTACAAAGTTCCATATACACATTGTTGAACTGCTATTGATAGAGTCCTACGCACGACAACGTGATGCAGCAGATGAGCTTATGTGCTCTGTTTGGGCTGATCTATATCCTGAGTGCCACATGCTCTTTCTGTCTACTTCCTACTGACTACAAAGAAGTTGACCCAAAACAAAATTAAGCAGAAATGCAATAGAGGGCACAGACACCACATTACAGAATAAAATGCCTGAATGGTAAAATATGTAGTGAAATATGTACATTTGACGCAATGACTTTACAGGAACAGTGATGGGAAGATGTCAGGACGGACAGTGGTGGCACAGCTGGTGGAGGAGGAGCCTCTTCTATTGACAGTTTTTGACTGGATAGTAGATGAAGGTTCACCAGCGGCCAATTATTTTGTTTTGACATCCCAAATATCAGTGATCATCAGTATTATTCTTATTATGTTGTAAAAACCTTTATTTGGCCATTTAATTTGAAGGACTTGTTGTTTCAAACACCATTTAGACCACTGTGGACGCCCAAATTCTCTATTCAAAAATAATTTATGAAACATAACTATGGCAAGAAAACATAAAAATACAGAATAAACATTATGATGAAATGTGAGTTCAAGGAAAGTTTATTTGTGTAGCACATTTCATGCACCAAGGCAGGTCAATGCATTTACATAACAATATTAAAAATATATAAAACATTACTAAATGTTACTTTACAATCTAAAAACCAATCTGAATTTCATATAAGCATGCATAAACTCACAGTACTTTCACTGATACCTAATATTCTATATACTCAATACTCAATAGAGCCTTATGAAGAAGAACATTGTGGTTTTCTAGGTTTTTATCTAAACTCAAACCCACATTCAAAAGAAGAAATCAAAGAAATCAATAGTTTATATTGTGTAAACCACGTCTGCAACCAAATCCATTGCTGAAGACTTTAGGAGCAATGTTTTATTTTTAAAATTTCTGTTTACTTCTGCACATGTTTTGAATTTGAACCAAAAGCTGAAGAGCTGGTGTGAACAGATCACATGGTTCTTGATTTTTGAACCTAGAGATTTATTCACACAGCAGTTTTGCTATTTTAACTGTAAATTTGACAGTGTGAAGTCTAAATTACAACTGTGTGTAATTTTCTCCGTACATGCTTGTATAGTGTTGTTTCTGTTTTGCACTGACAAATACAGCACAGCTAGACAAGAAACAGCAACTTTAAAACAGTTTTTAGCTCCTAATCTAAGATGCTCATGGTATCATAACACACATAGAATACATGCTAGTACACACTGTCACTATGCCACACCTTTTCTGCTGAAAACATGTGTGCTGCCATTTTGTGTCTGTTGTTTTTAAATGGCAGACACAGAAAATTCTGCAAGTTAGCTGTTGATATTTAAGTCCCAAACACACAACCCTTATTCACCCAATGGAATTTTAAAGTATAGAAGATGGTCTATGTGATGTGTCTTAATAAGGTCTCGATGTGGGGCTTCTCATTTTTATATAAACACATGAATGAAACTCTACAGACGACAACATAATTATCTGGAACTGGCAGAAGCAGCGAATCAGACTGAATCTGCACGAACTAGCAAGTTATAGTGCTCCTGTTTCTGTAATGTGATCAACAAAACAATCTGCAGTTATGACCAGAAAGCCACCTTGATAGTACATGACTTAAGTTAGAACATAGTTAGGGCTCCTCCACTGGGCAGAAAAAGCAAATTCAGCCTTGTGCTTCTGAGAAATCACATGACCAGTCTGTTAAGTTTTGTTTTTATGTGATACAGAGATCTGGCATGACTTGCTAATGTTATGTAATATAACAGCAGAGATGTATTGACTTTCTAGGAGGTCAGAGGTCACTGTGATCTTTGTCTATAAAACTGTCTATACATGAGAAACTGATAATAGTTCAGAAACTGAATACATCAACAGTTTGATTTGGATTTGAGTGTTTTTAGATGTATTTGTTGCTCTTCAGATATCATGATGTATCACAGATGATTTTCTTATATTGTGTGTCACAGAATCTCCTGTGTTGTGATCTAACTATTGTAGTGTTGTATCATGAGTTACACTGTGATTCCAGCCTTCAATAAGAGCATCATATCTTCCATTTTATTCAGACTCTATGTGATGCAGTGTTTTCTGCCAATAGTGTTACTGTAATATATAGTATTTGTCTCATTTTTTAGCACAAACTGAAGCTCTGATATTAAATATATCATCAATTCATCATGTTCCACTGGGAGGTCAAAGGTCAGACTAAACCAGTGGTGGAAGAAGAATTCGGATCCTTCACTTAAGTAAAAGTCCTGCATGAAAAAATTCAACTTAGTAAAAGTACATAAGTATTATCTGCTTGATGTAGTTAAAGTATTGCAGTAAAAACAGTGGTTTGGTCCCTCTGACTGATATATTATTATATATGACATCATTGGATTATTAATACTGAAGCATTTTAGAAGGAAAAATCACTATTTAGTGGAGCTGTTAACAACTCACAGACATGTGAAATGTGACCCTGACTACACACTGCTTTTTATAAGGCGTCAAAAGCCAAAAAGGTTGGAAACCATTGGTTTCATCTTTAACAATGTGTTGTATTCTAAAAGCTTGTTATATTATCCATTGTGTCAAATCTTCATCTGAAAAGTAACTAAAGCTGTCAAATAAATATAGTGGAGTAGAAAGTACAATATTTCCCTCTGAAATGAAGTGGAGTGAAAGTATAAAGTAGCTTCAAATGGAAATACTCAAGTAAAGTACAAGAACCTCAACACTGTGTTTAAGTAAAGGTAGTGGGGAGTCTTTCTTACTCAAGGACACTCTGGCAGGATGGACACTGAGGCTTGAACTCTGGTTGAAGATCTTCCAGTTCACTGATGATGGATACTTGAGTTGAATACTGAGTTTACCTTTACAGAGGAGTCAGCAGTGTAACAGCAGCCCCTCTGGTTAGATTATGTATCTTCCTCTGAGCTGTTGATGGGAAACCACCTGAGGATATCACCTGACTGTCTGTTGGTGTCGATTTGTCAAATCATTGTGATAATAAATGACTCTGGTCACATATATTCATGAAATAAGGAGATCCATGCAATGTGACCTGAACTAACACAGCTAAAGTGCAGTTCCTTGTTTAGAAACTAGTGAACCAATTAGACTGATTTTTCATATTGTAGGCTGATCTGTTGGGTTAAATACTAAGACTCAGACCTTCAGAAGGCAGAACGGGAAGAGACAGCATCTTGTGCAGAACACCTTGATGTGCACTGTTTCAGTTCTCCGCTTGGCCAAGTGTTTCAATAAACTTTCTCAGCATTAAGACGGTCAGTTAGACTTGGACCAAATTAACAACCAGAGAAGAAATAAACTTTGTGATCAGGCAACATTTTACAGAACATAGAAACTGTACTGAAGAGGAAAACATACATAATTTAAAAGAATGTTGAATTTCATCTGATCAAAAAACAGAGACAAACAACAAAAGAAACCACTGAAGGAGACAAAAAAACCCATCTGTCACAAATAAACAAAATATAAATCAGATGAAAGTAAACTAAACTGTGTTTCCTACCTCCATCACTTCTGATTCCAGTCTTACCTTCGTTAGTTCTGATCACAGCTTTGTCCAGTTTGGTGATGATGTCGTCCTTCACACCAGAGAGCTGAAACACACATTCGTACCTCCTCCAGTCTTCAGGTGTGACTGATGAAAGGTCCAGGACAGCACTCGTCTGGAAGGATCCATCGTGGTTGGGGAGGATCTCTCCACGTTCCATGTCCTCATGAAGTTCCTCTCCATCTTTCCTCCAGAACATATCGGCTCTGTGAGGGTAGAAACCTGTAGCGTGGCAGCTGACTGGAGAGGAGGGAGTCTTCTGGAGGAGAGACACTGAGGGAAGCTCTGGAGTGTGAAGACAAAGACAGTTTATAGTTTCTTTATTATTATTTACTTTATATTGGAATATATTACCGTTCCTCTTTGATGTAATGTTTTTAAACACTTTAGTAGCACTTATGTATACAGTATATATCTCATGCAAACAAACCTCATTAAAGTGTGATTGAGAAAAGGAGGGAGGGACAGAGGAGAAGAAAGACAAATGGAGAGAGGTGAGAAGTGAGAGACTAGATAACAAAGAGAGGAGGAGGAGAAAAAGAGTGGTGATAAATGTGTGAGAGAGTGACAGAGAGAAAATGGGGTAAAGGTGGAGGGAGGCAGAGAGATGAAGAGAGGTGAGAGAGAAAATGAAAGAGAAATGTGTGTAAACTGAGACACAGTGGCTCTCTGTATGTTGCTTCATATTTATTGTAATGTTACTGTAAGTTAGAAACAGAGGAGGCTTATTAACATTGTTGTGTCCATGAAACTACATCAGGTCATGTGATTCTACCTGTTCTCAGCAGAGAGCTCTTCCCGTAGTTCACATACTTCTTCAGCCAGTCAGGACACTCCTGGGTGAGGTAGTGTTTGAACTGTACTGTCTGACCTCTGTTATGATCCCACTTGTGTTTGGTGATGACAGCTTGTTGTTTTGGAGCGATCCATGTCTCTGTCTTCAGGTCCAAAACTATGAAGTCTTCTCCATCATAACCAAACTGAATGAAACCATCAACCTCTCCAGTCTCATCGTCCCATTCACAGCCATACATCACCTGGTAAATGTGGACACCTGAGAGAGAGACAGAGACACAGACTGCAGTAAACCAGAGTGAGATCTCAGCACAGTCAGCTATCATCAGATCTTCACCACAGAGACACACTGATCCACACACACCAAAACAGAAGATCTACACCTTCTGCTGTTATTGGCTGGATGGAAACCACTCACAGCCAATCATCATCTGGACAGTGTGGACGACTCAGAGAGAGACAGAGAGGCAGAGACTGCTGGGAAACAGGGTCCATTTCCTGTCTTTACCACAGAGACACACTGCCTCCACTGAGACCAACACACACTGTTGAAGCTGGTGTGGCCTGGGTTGATTTCTCAGTACCTAGAGAGAGTTGTGCACCTCCCCATAACACCTCTCATGCAGAGGATTAGTAGACAGTACAGCAGAAGTTGATTGGATGAACTGTATTACCCATTCAAAACGTGCCTGAGACATCCTGCACTATGTCTGGAACATACATACAAAGTTCTCGTGTGTGAGGAACGGGAATAGAGCTTAACTCTCTAAACTTTTTCAATTCATTCTCTATGGTAGGTCTTATGACTACGGGTGTAATCCCACCTCTGACTACAGTGTGGGTTGCAATGGCAGAATGGTGCTGTCTGTATTTCCGCTTGTTGAATCCATATGCAGAAGAAGCGATGTTGTTTATAGGTATTTTTATATATGTCTGAAAGTGCCTGAGACATCTTGCACTAAGTCTTGAATGTACATGCCAAGTTTCATTCACAGTAACGTTACACAGTTCAACAGGAGAACTCAAGTCTCTTAAACGTTTTCAAGTCATTATCACTACAGATGTAATCCCACCTCCGACCACAAAGTGGGTTGCAATAGCAGAGTGGCGCTGTCCGTATTTCTGTTTGTTGACTCCACGAGCAGAAGAAGAAGAAGCAAATCAACTTTATCAATGTTATTTATGAGCTATTTTTTATATATTTCTCAAGAAAGGCTCATCCAAACAACTTCACACATTGATATTACACTTCCTCGTTTCTCCAGCAGTCCACCCGCCAGGTATGAAGTAGATCAGATGAACAGTTCACAAGATATGTGAAGGACAAACCCATATACATACAAACAGACAGACATTCAGAGATTCCTTGCTTTTTATAGAGAGATGTTACTTCTGTCATATGGGGACCCAGCAAAAGCAGCCTGTGTCCCATTTAAAGTCCTGCACCGTAGTTTAAGAAACCAGGTGGTACTGTTCCTCTATCAGCTGTGTGTTGTAAAACTGTTGATAAACAGGTTTCTACAGGAGAGTTATTCTGGACCGACTCACTGTGGGCAGTTCAGTAGATTATTCTGATCTAATCTAGTGGAGATAAAGTGTTAATAATCTCTGTTGGTTATTATGGGATGGACAGAAACACTGGATCAGTGCAGTATAGCAGCATCCAGGAGTCTCAGTCTCAGTAATGTGTGTTTTAATCTGTTTCAGTGTGTGTGAGTGTAAAGCTCCATATAAAACAGTGTTGATGAGGAATGATGGTGTGTGTGTTCACATTTGTTTACTACTATACAACAAACAGGGTGAAAGCATAAACAACATTTTATCAGTAAACAGTGAAACACAAACAAACCTCCAGTTTGGTTGAAGCGCTGCTTTGCAGTTTCAATGTTGGCTTTGAAGCTCGGCTGGTTACCCACACAGATCTGAGTGTTCCTCTCCCAGTAATGTGGATCATCTGCTGTGACTCTGCTCATCCAGTCTTGTTTGGGTTCATTTCTGTTGGTGTTGCTGTCACAGTAACTTATCTGAGCTTCATCAACCATCCCAACAGACACATACTCTGGGAAGTTTGGGACTTGAGAGGACCCAGTGTAGAAATACTTCAGAGAGTGAGTCACTGTAAGAAAAAGTTCATGTCATCATTTCAGTTTTCTCAATTACAGTTTTATAAATAACTTTTACATAAAATAAAAATATTTTCCTGTGCACAGAATCAAAAAGAGCTACAGTACATCCTCCTGATAATCTCTGTTGTGCAGTTAATAATTAATTAATTAATTATGTTTTTAACAACATATTTATTCTGAAATAAAATATTAAACCAGTTAATTATTTAGACATCAGATCATTCACATGTCTGACTTTCATTGATAGATGCATTTTTTTTTTTTTTTCATATATATTATATTTTTTTTTAGTGTGAAGTAAAACTCCAGTTTAGTTTCCAGTTAGTGGAGATGTTGACCTGACAAACTATATATCAGTCCCTCCAGGATTCCACTGAGTTTTTTTGTTTTGTGTTTTTTTGGTAATTATATTTTATTATTATTTTTGCAGCAGTTTTTCTCAAAAATTGTGATACAATTTGTGAAGTTTTCTTTCACTTTTTGCAGTGAAATTGTGGGAAATGTGAAAAATTGTAATCAGCCAAAAAAACAAAGAGTAAAACACAGGACTGGAACCGTAACTCCAAAAGTGATTATCAGATTTTTTTTTTATGCACTGTCTGACTATAAAATGTCTCCTGGTGCTTTTAAAGTTGTGTTTACATCACTAATGTTTGTAAAACAAGCCTGTATTTTCAATTATGATCATTTAAAGAAACACAAAAGCTGCTTCTTTTCTATGTTCAGTCAAATTATACATAATAAATATAAACAGTAGCCTATACATGTCAGTGCACCTGTGGGTCATAGGTCAGAAATTACTGAATGGTTATTTATCTACTTTATTACAAAATAAACTTTAATGAATAGGAAGGTATTTCATCATTCCTATTCTTTTTGATATTAAAGATATTGCGTTCATCCATGAGCTTACATAGAAAGCACAGATTCAAGCTGCATTATCATCATATAACACAGCGCCCCTCTTATTGGTCGTTTGAGGACATCAACCTACATGTAAAGTGAGCTCTAAATATACCAGTACAATTTATGATTAATTAATGAACATGTTAGAAATGAATCTAAGTCTATCTCAATTATTCTACATGAACTAATCCAGAAACATATGGCCGTATGCAAAAGTCTGATGATGTTTAGTGCAGCCAAAGCAGTATCTTCAAAGAAGTCCACAATTATAGTAAGGCTACTAAACATTTTCAGTAAATCTTACCTGCTGATACAGAGCGACACAAGAAAAGCATCAAAATCACTGTTTTCATTTTTGATTTGATAAAGAACTCAGAAGAGAAGTTTAAAAAGTTGTTTAATTTGAACTTTGGACCAGCGATAAACGCAACATGCGCAAAAAGCTTCGCTTCTGACCAGCAGAAACTTAGAGTCATGGGTAACCAGACAAAATCAACAACTGAGTTAGCGGAAAGTGAAACTTAAGTTAGACAGACAGAAAACAAAGAGGAACAAAAAAGATCAAGACAGAAAGTCTAAAAGTAGCAAGCACAGCTATATTAAAGTGTACTTTAAAATGTGTTTTGTTGCATTTTAGTCATCATTTATTTAGTTTTAGTCATCTAGCCAAACATTTATCAGGTTACTCAAAACAGGGATTAATCAACGCGTTGCACAGACAGGATTTAAAGTGAATTTTCAGATAATGAGTTTTGAATTTTTAAACATTCCTATAATCTGCAAGGAAGTCAAAGAACTAAACATGTAATACTATGAAACAAACCTTAAATTCTTGTAGCCATCTCTACAGATATAAAGCCTTTTCTTTTACCATCAGCCGACTTAAAAAAAAAGAAAAACTATTGACTCACCTGCCGCCGCGCTGTGTAGACCTACTACAAGGAGGGTGAGAAAAACCAAGATCTCCATCCTACATTAAGTTTCTTTATCCAGAGACTAACAAGCTGTGATTCCCTTACGAGACTCAAGGCTGAACTGAGGGTAGGACAAGTATGGGCGCTCACTTCATCTTCCATCTGAACCAATGGGAATTTAGTAAACAAAGGGCTCTTCTCATTTCTCTATTTTGTGCCTCCTCGTCCCCTCTCTCCGTTGTCCTGCCTGTGACCCGGAAACTCATCTCAGCACGCAATGTTTAAGGATGTCTCAATTCTTATATTGCATCTCGAGGAAAGAGGAGGATTGCTGGAGGAGCTATGAGCGAGGATGCACAGGTGTATCCTTTGTGGAAGTTTTTCGGCACCCGTGACGTTTAAAAGAGGCGTGACACACACATGCACATATACAAACCATAAAATATATAAAGGCTACACATGTGCGTGTGCATGTTAAATAAAATTTAACAATGTATGACATCTGTACATCTTTGTCACATTATGACACGTTGTGATTTGAATTAAAAGTAAATATACAAGTTGTCATGAACACTGTGATGCTCATCTGACAGAAATCATAAAATACAGCGGTAGACTGTAACAAAACAATGGACAGATGATGCAGCTGTGCCGCACTTCATATTTAACTGACGTCGCTTTAGAATGACGGCTCCGAAACAATTATGTCTCATTTTGTTAAATGCCTGTTGCCTCGACTCCTCTCTCCTCCTGTCTCTTCCTCGCCTCCTCCGCTCGCATCTCAGGTGGGAGGGATTAAGACGCGAGGAAAGGAGGCGAGGGAAGGAGTCGAGGATGTACAAACTAAGAAATGTGAAGAGGGGAAAGACAGATCAGCACCGAGAGAGGCCACAAGACGTTTATGCACACTATGTGATGATAATCATAATAATCCCATGTGGTCTAAATGTGACTTAATCCAATTATTTGGTTGGTTTGGTTTTTCAAAACACAATGATGTATAATTGCGGTACTTATGTTATGTTATAATATTTTTTCCTGACTTTATTTGCACTTATTTACATCATTATTAAAAATTACAATAAGAATATCTTCACCCTAAAATGTTTACAATTTATAGAAGTCCTTTATAGATAATTGATTGAATTATTGAACACAGATTAACTGATTGAAAAAATACAATTCAATCAGTCAAGAAGTCACGACAACTTGACAGCAGTGGTGGAAGAAGTACTCAAATTACTTTACTCAAGTAAAAGTAGTAATACAACAATGTCAAAATTCTCCAGGATTAAAAAAGTCCTGCAATTGAAATTCTACTTAAGTAACAGTACAAAAGCATTATCAGCAAAATGTCCTTAAAGTATCCAAAGTAAAAGGCCCCTGTGAGTATATATATATATATATTTATATTGATGAGGGACGACGAACATGCTACGGCAAGGGGGAGCCAGGACGACAGGTCAGAGGGGAGATATCATCATCCTCCCCACACTCCGAGATTGGGTACCAAGCCCCAACAAGCCCTTACGACCTTAACACAAGGGCAACTGACCTAAGAATGACTATCATGACTAAACTGGACACCTGGCACCCCCGTAGCTGATTACCAAGGCTAAGTGACAAAGTACCCTCTGAAAGTCTGCTAGGATGTGAATGCAGCACTTCGTACTATCCCTACTAGGACCGTCACGGAGACCAATCAGCTGATATACACCACAGCAACAGTGATCCTAGAGATGCTTGGCTACAAGATGAACACCATAAGCCACAAAGAGCATCACCCCCCATGGAGAAGGAGGCTGGAGGCCAAGATCAAGGCAACACAGAGAGAAGTTAGTCAACTCTCAGAGTTACAGAAAGGTGTGAGGACGAAAGGGATACCCAGGAAGTACAACAAGCTGTCTATACCTGAGGCACTGGAGACTGCCAAAGGCTCACAGCTCTGGCTACCTGCCTGAAGAGATACACAGGAGAAGCAGAAGCCAGGAGAGTAAATAGGATGTTCTCCACCGAACCATGGAAAGTGTACTCTCAGTGGCAAGGTAATAGATCCTCCCAGGGCTGAGACTGAACAATACTGGAAGAGCATAAGGAGGCATCACATAACACCAATGCTCAGTGGCTAGTGGATCTTAGAGCAGACCACAGCAATCTCCCAGAACAAGATCCAGTAACTATTACAATGGCAGACATCCAAGAACGAGTGTCAGGTATGAAGAGCTGGACAGCACCGGGCCCGGACATGACCCACACCTACTGGCTAAAGAAACTGACTGCACTCCATGAATGCCTGGCAGCACAAATGAACCAACTGCTGATGGATGGGACGCACCCAGAGTGGTTAACCCAAGGGCGGACAGTCCTGATCATGAAGGACCCCCAGAATGGCACGATCCCATCCAACTACCAGCCAATAACCTGCATCTGTACAACATGGAAGCTCCTGTCAGGCATCATAGCGGCTAGGATGAATAGGCACATAGCCCAATACATGAGCAGGGCCCAGAAAGGAATTGGTAGTAATAACAGGGTTGCTAAGCACCAGCTACTGGTCGATAGAGCAGTCACCCAAGACTGCAAGACCAGGCAGACTAACCTGTGCACCGCCTGGATTGACTACAAGAAGGCCTATGACTCAATGCCACACACATGGATACTGGAATGCTTGGAAATGTACAACATCAAAAGGACACTAAGAGCCTTCATCAAGAACTCAATGGGGATGTGGAAAACGACTCTAGAGGCCAACTTAAAGCCAATTGCACAAGTTACCATCAAGTGTGTCATATACTAAGGTGATGCACTATCCCCGCTGCTGTTCTGCACAGGCCTGAACCACCTCAGCCAGATCATCTCAAAGAGTGGCTACATCAGAATGTCATTTGGACTAGATAAGTATGGTCGGATGGTATCGAAGAGAGCGAAGATGATCAGAATGGAGGGGGTTGAACTACCAGAAGACAGCATTGCAGATGTTCAGGACAGCTACAAATACCTCGGGATCCCGCAGGCAAATGGGAACCTTGAGGAGGCCGCAAGGAAGTCAGCCACAGCCAAATACCTACACAGAGTAAGGCATGTCCTGAAAAGTCAGCTGAATGGGAAGAACAAGATACGGGCCATCAACACATACGCCCTGCCAGTCATCAGATACCCTGCTGGTATAATAAGCTGGCCAAAGGAGGAGATAGAGGCCACTGATATCAAGACAAGAAAGCTCCTCACAATGCATGGAGGGTTTCACCCCACGTCCAGCACCCTGAGACTGTACACTAAGCGGAACGAGGGAGGCTGAGGACTGGTGAGCGTCAGAGCCACTGTCCAGGACAAAACAACCAACATCCAGGAATACATCAGGAATATGGCCCCCAAAGATGAACTGTTAAGTTAATACCTCAGGCAGCAGAAACCCAATGATGCAGAGGAGGAGGAGGAGGTACCATCATGGAGGGACAAGCCCCTACACGGCATATACCACCAACAGATAGAAGAAGTGGCTGATATCAAGAAATCCTACTAGTGGCTGGAAAAGGCTGGACTGAAGAACAACACAGAAGCACTAATCATGGCAGCACAAGAACAGGCACTCTGTCTACCATACCAGACAGGACCCCAGGTGCAGGCTGTTCAAAGATGCTCCTGAGACAGTTCAGCACATAATAGCAGGGTGTAAGATGCAGGCAGGAACAGCGTACATGGAACGCCATAACCAAGTGGCTGGCATAGTGTACAGGAACATCTACACTGAGTATGGGTTGGAGGTCCCAAGGTCACAATGGAAGACACCTTCTAAGGTGGTTGAGAATGACCAAGCCAAGCAGTTCTAGGAACAGCTAAGATACTGCGCAGAACCCTCAAACTCACAGCAGGCCTCTGGTAGAGGACCCGAGCTTGAGGAAGACACACCACCACCCCCCCATGGGAGGGGGATGAGAGGGAGAGGGATTTTATATATATATATATATATATATATATACAATAGAGTACATATTATTATTATTATTTGAATAATTTTATCTCTCATAAAACAAATAAGAGTCTCAAACTGTTAGGCTATTTAAATAGAACGATCTGAGAAGTTTAGAGAGGAGAAATGAAGGTTACTATATTGTAACCCTAGTTCTAGTACTTAATTCTAATACTATGGTTTCTCTAAAACCATATTTCCTCGTTTCCTCTCTCCTCGCATCTTTTCCTTCCATCTTTAGTGGGAGGAACTAAGACGCAAAGAGAAGATGCAAGTGAGGAAACGTGAATGCAATTAAGGGAACTGAGATGCAGCTACTGAGGCTTGAACTCTGGTTGAAGCTCTTCCAGCTCACTAATGATGGAACCTTGAGTTGAATACTGAGTTTACCTTTACAGAGGAGTCAGCAGTGTAACAGCAGCCCCTCTGGTTAGATTATGTATCTTCCTCTGAGCTGTTGATGGGAAACCACCTGAGGATATCACCTGACTTTCTGTTGGTGTCAATCTGTCAAATCATTGTGATAATAAATGACTCTCGTCACATGTATTCATGAAATAAGAAGAAATTAAGTAAAAATTAAATCCATTGAAAATGTATTTAGTGTTATTGAACAGCCTCACTGCTTCCTGAATCAAAACAAAACCTTTAACAAGGCTGAATTCCTGAAAATCCTTAAACTACGAAGCTCAAATAAACAGATAAGTCTTAACTGTGTTTTCAGAGGCACTTTATTCATTTATAAAACCCTAATCTGTACAAGTTGTAGTAAAAATGAGATATTACACTCTCATTCACACAAATGTCCTCAATAATCACCAAACCAAAGACACAGCCTGTAATGACAGAATGGATCCTAAAGAAAAATGAACAATGACAAATACATTTGAGAGAAATTAAAGAAAAAATGTCTTTGAATGAAATCGTTCTAATCAAAAAACAGTTTACAACACAAGATTATGAAATATTTTTCAGCTTTAATCAATTTAGTATCTACACATAATATCTGACTGGTGTAATTTCTAAGTGAATATCAAAATCCAGGTCAGTATGTAAAACTTTATATTAAAAAAAAAAAGAAGGTAATTCTTAAGTAAACACCCACACAAACAGCTGTACAGATTAGAAATCATTTACACACCATCATAGAGAGATTTGACCTGCTGCACAATGACATGACACTCTGACATCCAACAAGAACTGTGTTAAACCAAAGTCTGCTTCAATTAAAGTCTTTTCTAAACTCACCTGTGACAAAAGGAAAATCATTTAGTCAAGTGTTCATAGTTGAGTATAAATTCAAACACAAGATCCTGTTTATGGACATTAAGAAACAAACATGATGTGACTCTGTGCTCTTTCTTGTTTCTCTCCTCATGTCTTTGGTCTCTGGAAGCTGCTGCAGTGATCCCTCTCCACAAAACATCTGCAGAAACAGCTGGACAGCCGCATCAGTTCTCTCCAGATGTTTTTTTACTCACACATCGGAGGAAAGTGATGCTTCTAGCTATGACTGTCACACATTTAACAAAAAATAACCTGCATTTAACAGCAGTCGCAGGAATGAAACAGGAATGCAGGTAAACACAGTAAACAACAGGTTCAGGAACTTCAATATCAGTATTCAATAAACTTTTGTGAAATTTTGCCTTTTGTTGTAAATCAGAAGCAGATATTCTGTGACAAAGAATATTGTTTGAGGGCAGAGTCATTTACTGAAGTTCATCATCCTCTTCTAATGTTCACTGGTCTGTCAAGACGGATAAACAGACAAACAAACAAGGTGTAATATTGAATCTGTTAGTGTTCATACAACGCAGCCTGTTTCATTTCATTTAATATGAGATATTTCTGGGTAAAAAGGTTATTGGTTGAATTTGTTTTTCACACATCAGAGTTATAATAAAAACACAAAGTCAACATTTTTCTGTAGTTATACTGGATCTCACACTGAGAAATGCTTCATAAGACTGACTTCTTCAGTCTAAAACATCTGGTTCATCACAAGTTCATGTCTTAATTGTGTTTTCACCTTTAAAAAAACAACAGTTTGGGAGACTGTTAGTAGTATTATATTGTTTAGTTCAGTGAGATAAGTTGACACAATGAAGTACTCACTGTCATCAGTTAGGAACTGGAACTTTAACAGATGATGAAGATGAAGATGAAGTGTCTGACGCTGCAAAAAGAAAAAAAAAATGATTTAAAAAGAAGAAAAGTTTTATCATGAGAGATAAACTGGACATGAGTGACGAATTACTAACATCTGACTTTCTGTCAGTTGACATTTCAATATTTCTCATAATTTTTATATATTTTTATATTATAATGTCAAGAAACATCCAAATAGCAGATAAACAAGGATAGACAAAGCAGATTAAAAATATCATTTTTTAATATTAAAATACTTACTGTTAGCAGGTTTAAACCCTGAAATATAGAAAACAGTATTACACAGTTATTATTTATTCAATATTATGAAAGAACACGAAGAGAAAACAACAACATCTGTATCACTATTACAAGATATGTCAACTTATTGTACATCAAATATTTTAAAACTTCATGGACTTTGTATCACCAGAAGTAAAATATATGATGTTATAACAACATTAACACCAAAACAATAGCAGAGATATGTATATTAAATACATCTGTGAAGTAAAAAAGGGATTTATGATGAGTAAAAACATCTTTTGTCTCTCACCATTATTGTTCTTTTTCCAGAGGACGTATCCAACGATGGCGGCTACCAGGAGCAGCAGTACGACTCCAATGACAACACCAACAGGAAACTCTGAAGAACCTGGAACCCAAACACAACATTCAACTTTGTTTATCTCACTCTTTAATCACTAAATGGATCAGATTATATTTATTAACACAACTTTAGTCATTTGAGTATTTGAAAAAGTTCATAAGAATAACACAAACAAGAAAGATGCTGAAAATGTATTGAAATTTGTGTAAATATCTATCTAATAAAATAACGGTGCCTTCGACTGTTAGAGGAAAGATGTTAGAGGAGGCTTGATGCTCTGGCATGTGGAAATATCCTTCATGCCACACGCACCACGTAAAGATGAGAATAAAAGCAGAAAATCGAAGTTGTGTCCAGGTCAGAATCACCTGTCAGTGGCAGAAAACTCAACAAGCAACATGTCAAAGTACTTGATCAGAAAACACGCTCACATCAAACCTGCAGAAGAACCTCATCTCATTACAGATAATAGTGAAAAGATCAGATCAGCTGAGGATCAAGAGTGAAGAGTGAAGGAAATGCTGCTCATGTCTGTAAATTCTGAACAAGTAAAAAAGGAAGTAAAGTGTTTACTTTCGTTATTGAGTAATATGTTAATTCTCATTATACTTTCAGGAGAGTATGGATTGATCAGTAATGAAATAGTTTTTCTGAGTAACTTTCCCACATTTACATGCAGTTCTGGTTTTCTTACCTTTCCTGATACTTTCATACAGATAAAAACTGTCTGGTTGCATTAACGGCTGAACGATCAGTTAGACTTGAACCAAATTAACAACCAGAGAAGAAATAAACTTAAACTGTTCTGTAAACTGTAAACATTTTACAGAACATAGAAACTGTACTGAAGAGGAAAACATACATATTTTAAAAGAATGTTTAATTTCATCTGATCATTTGGAAAAATTAAAGATTAAAAACTTCTCATGAATTCTTCTGGCGTCCAAAGAGACAAATGAAATCTAGATGACTTAAAAACAGAGACAAATAAAAAAAGAAATTTCTAAAGGAGACAAACAACCCCATCCATCACAAATAAACAAAATATAAATCAGATGAAAGTAAACTAAATATTTTTCCTACTTCCATCACTTCTGATTCCAGTCTTGCCCCAATTCGTCTGAATTTCTCTTTTGTCCAGTTTGGTGATGATGTCGTCCTTCACACCAGAGAGCTGAAACACACATTCGTACTTCCTCCAGTCTTCAGGTGTGACTGATGAAAGGTTCAGGTCAGCACTCATCTGGAAGGATCCATCGTGGTTGGGGAGGATCTCTCCACGTTCCACGTTCTCATAAAGCTCCTCTCCATCTTTTCTCCAGAACATCATGGCTCTGTGAGGGTAGAAACCTGTAGCGTGGCAGCTGACTGGAGAGGAGGGAGTCTTCTGGAGGAGAGACACTGAGGGAAGCTCTGGAGTGTAAAGACAAAGACAGTTTATAGTTTCTTTATTATTATTTACTGTATATTAATATTATTCTGGTTTGGTGTAATGTATTTAAATGCATTAGTAATATTTATATACAGTATGTATACGATGCAAATAAACCTCATTGAATTGTGACTGAGAAAAGAAGGGAGGGACAGAGGATAAGAAAGACAGATGAAGAGAAGTAAGGAGAGAGAGACTAGAAACTACATCAGGTCATGTGATTCTACCTGTTCTCAGCAGAGAGCTCTTCCCATAGTCCAAATACTTCTTCAGCCAGTCAACGCAAATCTGGGTGAGATAATGTTTGAACTGTGCGATTTCAGCTTTTTTACTATCCCACTTGTGTTTGGTGATGACAACTCTGTAATATTAACCATGCCATGCGTTTTGAAAAATGTTTTGTATAATATTATTGTCATGTTCTTTGTAAAATGCTCACCTGTGAAATACCTTGAAAAAATGAAGATGGTGATAATTAGTCATGTGACCCAGATATATTTATCACACCTGTGAGTATTCATGTAATTTTGCTGAACGAACCTGAAGAAGCTGAAAAAGATTTTATTAGGAGCATTGTTTGCTCCTAATAAAATCTCAGTAAAGTCATTTCAGTGTGGCGATAATAATCTCTGTTGGTTACTATGGGATGGACAAAAACATTGTATCAGTGCAGTATAGCAGCACCCAGGATTCTCAGTAATGTGTTTTTCAGTGTGTGTTAGTGAGAAGCCTCCATAAAAACAGTTGAATAAAACAGTGTTGATGGAGGGATGGTTGTGTGTGTATGTGTGTGTGTGTGTGTGTGTGTGTGTGTGTGTGTGTACTAAAGACAGGATGAAAGCATAAACAACATTTTATCAGTAAACAGTGAAGCATGAACAAACCTCCAGTTTGGTTGAAGCGCTGCTTTGCAGTTTCAATGTTGGCTTTGAAGGCCGGCTGGGTACCCAAACGATTCCCAGTCTCCCTCTCCCAGTACTGTGGATCATCTGCTGTGACTTTGCTCATCCAGTCCTGTTTAGGTTCTGCTTTCATGGTGTTGCTATCATAGTAATCAATCTGAATATCATCAACCATCCCAAGAACCACATACTCTGGAAAGTTTGGGACTTGAGAGGACCCAGTGAAGAAATACTTCAGAGAGTGAGTCACTGTAAGAAAAAGTTAATGTCATCATTTCAGTTTTCTCAGTTAGTTTTATAAATAGCTTTTACATAAAATAAAATTATTTTCCTGTGCACAGAATCAAAAAGAACTACAATACATCCTGCTGATAATCTCTGTTGTGCAGTCAATAAATAAACAAATTGATAGGCAGAAATTTTCTTAGTTTCCAGTTAGTGGAGACGTTTATTCTTCAGGATACATCATTAGTAGCGTCTGCTCCTCATTACTAAATTAGTTTGAAATGTGAAACCACAAACCTGTGACAAACTATATATGAGTTCCTCCAGGATTTCACTGAGTTTTTTTATGATTATTATTGTGGCCAAAAATGCTTGATTTTTCAGCAGCTTTTCTCAAAAATTGAGATAAAACTTGCAATGTTTTATTTTCTCTTTTTACGGTAAAATTGTGGGAATTGGGAAAAATTGCAAGCGATTTAAAAAAAAATTACTACTAATGAAGAGTCATATGTGATCACTTCCTGTGTGCTGCAATGATACAAGTTACCAAGACACAAAGTGCGACAATTGGTCCAAATCACAAGTCTGTTGATTTCATGGATGTATCATAAATCCTATTGTAATCTTCTTATATCGATTTTGACTTTTTCATGTGGAAAAGTTGCGGTAATTTAGCTAAATTTCAAGCTCTTGCAAATATTGCAGAGATTTCTTAAAGTTGGAGTGCAGGACTTCTGACTCCCCCTTCTGGCAGTGAGAGTAACGGGGGGCGCTCAGCTCTGATTGCCTGGCACAGGCACGCAGCACGCTTTCATGCACACCTGAATGACAGGCACAGAGAGAGAGGGTAAAAATGGATTTGTTTTGACAGTCCACCGGCCCACCGGGATTCGTCCCAGTATGCCCAATGACCAGTAGTTACACCACTGGCCATAACCTACTTTTACAGTTGTAAAACGGTGAATAAATTGTTCTGAGCATCACACAACCCCCTTGAAATGACTCCTTTCACTGTCAGAATTTGATCCATTCGGTCCAGTTACATTTGGAAAGTATAGAGGAGCCACACGATAAACGGTCAAACAGCCAGCGCAGGAATGTCGCCCCCGACATGAGATTTAAAAACTCCATATACTGTGAAATACAGAGAGATTTGTCTGGCGGTGATAGGCTTAATCAGCATCGTGTGAACTAAAAGAGCCACACTGCAGGAAATCACAATTTCCTGGAGGGACTGATATACGCTGATTATAATTATAATTATATTATAATTATATGAAAAGATTATAAAACATTTTGTATTTGATTATACTACGTCCATTATGGTCTTTATACTGTAAACTGTGAACGACGACAACTTAGGTTTCTTCTTCCTGACGTTTTAAGCACTTCTACTTATACAGTTTAGAAGTAGGTTGTTTAGCTGTTTTCTATTGCTATTGTCATTTTTCATGATTAAATAATAATTCATTTTTTCTGATGTTGTTGACATGTTTTAATACAACCATCAAGAATGTATCTCACTTTTATATATTTTGATTTATGTAAAATGATAAATTATATTCAAGTTTCACTTCCAGGATCTTAATAACAAATATTTTGTGTAAAACCAAATCTTCTGAGCTGCATGACAATGACAGAAAAATGTTTGTGGACACAGCTCTATATTTAAGAAAGTTGTAGACTTTGTTGTAGAATAAACTTTCTACAAGTGTCTGTAAGTTTTCATGATCCTCCTCTGTCCTCTGTAATTTATGTACTAAGATGTGTATGTTCTGAGAAGTGTCCCTTCAAATCTTTTTTGATTAATCAATTAATATGTTGTATTAAATAATAATAACTTTGTTTATATAGCACCTTTCAAAAACAAAGTTGAAAAAATAGATAATGCAAGTAAATAAGATCCAAAGATAAAGACATAGACAAGATACAAAAAATTAAATTACACAACAAATACCATCAGTTAAGAAAAAGCCATACGGTAAAAGTGAGTCTTAAGAAGAGATTTAAAAGATGACACTGAGTTTGCCTGCTTGAGATCTCCAAACAGGGAGTTCCACAGCTGAAAGCCCCAAACAACAAAGGCCCGGCCCCCTATAATGACAAGTCAAGAGTTTGGAACCATCAGTAGGGCCCTGCTGGAGGATCTCAAACAGCAAACAGGATCATAAGGAGTTAGCTGTTCACAAATATAGCACCAAAAAAACAAGCAATAAAATCTTAATATCAATTCTAAAACTCACAGGTAACCAGTGAAGGGCAACAAGGATTGGTGTGATATGGTCACCTCTCTTAGTAGGCATTAAAAGCCTGACAGCAGTGTTTTGTACCAACTGCAGACTTTGTATGTTATGCCTGCTGATACCAGAATAAGATGCATTGCAGTAATCAAGTCTGGAGGAGATAAAAGCATGGATGACCTTTTCTAAGTCTGTGGATGAAAGGAATGAGCTGATTTTGGTTAGCTGTCTCAATTGGGCAAAGCAGGATTGCAGCACTTTGGTCACCTGAGCATCAAAAGACAAAACAGAGTCAAAAATAACCCCTAGGTTGTGGGCCTCCTTACGAACATTATTAGATAAGGCACCCTAGTGTTCGGACTGGAGGGAGTAATTACAATGTCTTCTGTTTTGGAATCATTCAACTGCAAGAAGATTTTTAATTTCAGTGAGGCAGGTCATAATACATGAAACATCAGTGGTACTGGCCTTTAATGGGACATACAATTGGGTGTCACCTGCATAGTGATGGAAATCAATGCTAGGTCTACGCATGATTTGCCCCAGGGGTAGCAGGTAAATGGTGAATAAGAAGGGACCCAAGATAGACTCCTGGGGGACCCCACAAATGAGAGGTGCACAAGAGGAGGAGGCATCTCCGAGCTTTACAGAGAAAACCTGTTTGACAGATAAAAGTTGAATCAATCCAGTGCCACATCACTGATGCCAACATAGTATTTCAGACGGCTGATTAAGAAATTATGGTCCACAGTGTCAAATGCTGAGCTGAGGTCAAGGAGAATAAAAATGGAATACAGGCCTGTGTCGGCTGCAAGCAGAAGGTCATTGGTGACCTTGAACAGAGCAATCTCAGTGCTATGTAGGGAGCGGAGGGCAGATTGGAATTTTTTAATTATTTGATTGTTGTTCATAAGAGAGATCAGTTGCGTGGAGACAATTTTTTCTAAAATCTTTGATAAAAAAGCAGCTTGGAGATGGGTCTAAAATTACTTAAAACTGAGGGATCTAAAGAGGGCTTCTTTAAAAGGGGGTAAACATTGGGGTGTTTTAAGTAGGAGGGGAAAATACCAGTGGACAGAGCAGTTAATAATGGCTAAAATATCAGGACCAACCATCTGAAATACAGCTTTTAAAAACCAAGTGGGAATACAGTCTGAAGGGCAGGTGGATGATTTTGAGAGTGCAACAGTGCGTTCCAGGGTCAACAGAGAGATTCCATTGAAGTGGGTTTAAGCTGAAAGTGGCCTGGAGTCAACATCAAGTTCACTGAATACATTGTCAAAGTGCTTCCTAATTTCTACTATTTTGTTGTTAAAGTAATCAAGAAAATCCTTGCATCTCTCTGGGGAAGATTCAAGTGGCTGGCTAATCGAGGGACCAATAACAGAACTGACAGTTTTAAAAAGGAGTCTGGGATTATGACGCTGTTTCGCAATGAGTTCTGAAAAATAAGTGTTACACTGAGTTTATCTTCCAGTTTTCATTCCTGCATTGTCTCTAAGATCCTTACGTCTTCATTTAACCATGGCAGAGAAGAAGGTCTCAGCTATGGAATCTAGCAAATATTTCTGCAAGACCTGTTAAAAACACAAACAAGCTCCTCCACAGTGGGGGCATAGTGTTCATTGGCAGGCCTATTAAAAATCAATTTGAGGCAGTGAAGGCTTGGCAGGAGCGAGGAGCGAATTAGTGTGGTGGGTTTGGAGTTAAAATGTCATTAAATAGTGAAATATGTCCATTTCAAGTTCCCAGGTCCCTCAGTAACATTTTCAAATGTTTAGTTTTGTCCAACCAAAAGTCAAAAACTAAAAAGCAATCGCTTTAATGACTATTTGATACCAAATTACAGATTAAGACATAATATTCTAACATAAAATTTACAAAACTCAGGATTAAGTCATTTTGAACATGGGATCTGTGTTATTTGACAAGTTTATATTTGAGTCGTTGAACAAAATAAATGATGAATTTCAGTAATTTAGTTTACAGACATTAGTGAATGATATTAAATATTGTGCCACCAAAGCAGGAAGTTGTTTGGCTTCAGTAGCATCAATATCTATGAAAACAGCGCCATCATGACTCATGTTGGTATAGTTGGAAATAAAAACCCCAAAACCTTCTCAGTAGCCTGTAGATGTTAATTATACACACTTAAGATGAAATGTAGTGACGTCTTCAAGACTGTGAAAAGGGTTTGTTAATACATTTACATCGTTGACTCATACATGACTCGATGACTGATATCACTAAATTTACGGTTGCACACTGACTGAGGATGTGATTTTCATCGTTTCAACTTAAAGACTAAAAGAAGCACGTGCAACTATATTAAAGTGTAGTTTAAAAATAGTTTTGTTGCATCTTTGTTATGTTTTCTATATTTTCTTTATTAATCTGAGTGTGTGTTGGACTATTTTTTGCTGCTTAATTGTGCTGCCATTTTGTTCAGAACGCGCTCGGACCGAATCGATAAAATATTATGAAATGAAATAATGGCCCTGATCAAAGATAGTGAAAGAAAAATACACGTTTTAATAGCAAGGAAGTCAGGGAACTCAACATCTAATACTATGAAACAAACCTTAAATTTGTATAGTCACGTCTACAGATATAAAGCCTTTTCTTTTACCATAAACTGACTTAAAAAAAAAACCAGAAAACTAAATCACCTGCCGCCGCGCTGTGTAGACCCAGGAGGGTCACAAAAAGCAAGATCTTCATTGTGACCTGCTGTCGCTACAACTCTGATGTACAGTCAACTAAGAAGTTTCTTTTTCCAGATACAGACAGACTGTGCTTCCTTTGTGAAAATCAAGGCTGAACGGAGGGTGGGACAGGAAGGAGCGCTCACTTCAGTATCCATCTGAGCCAATGGGAATTTAGTATGAGTGTCAATGTCACTTAAATCTGGGTTAAACTGACGCGGTGAGGTTATTAATGTAAAGTGAAAGTAAAATGTGCTTGTTAAGTCCATGTTAGAGGGTGGAGAGGAATGCTGGGCTTTATTTTGGGTTTCTCAGCTTTGTCAGTGCATGGAAGTCATATATATCATAACATTATTATGTACTGACTTTCTGGGAGGTCAGAGGTCACTGTCAGCTACAGATCAGCACTCTGGAGCTTGTGGGGTTGCAGTAATGTGCTATTCTTGTTCTTTTGTTCTGTGTGGATGTCCTGGGGTTGACAACAGTTCTGATCACAATATCAACAACAAACAATGTGGTTTTATTGGTGTTACAGTGACTAAATGAGGTGAATGGCTTCCCTAGAGGTTCAAAACTCCAGTTAATGTGCAGCAGTAGGGGAGAACGGGGTAACATGAGCCCCTTTTTGCATTTGATAATTTGCAAAATAAAAGTGTATTTGTTTAAATAATAGTTACTATATATACCTCAGGTTTTTGTGCACCCATGGAAATTAAAACAAGTTATATAATTATTATGGTTTAAGAACAATGACCCATCAAAAAAAGGTAGTCCTATAGCACAACTTGCCCCAAGGTAGGAGTAAAATGAGCATGGGGATGGGGTAGAGTGCTCTAGGTGTAAATTGTACCACTGTTAGATCATTTTGAACTTCATTATTGCCATCAATTTAACAAAGACCAAAAACTCACACTTTTAATAAAAATGATATGTTTGTGTTCAACATGTTACCTAAACATTTTCAGTAAAGATTAAACTGTGATCTTTATGTTTTAGCTACAGAAAGAATGTGTGTAAATGTGCTTTTGTGCTTTTTTGTGTGCATCTGTACAGCATGTTTGTTTGTAGCTTAAATTTAACATTGTAACACTTGTAACAGTGATCAGACATTAACATGAACAGTGTCTCTAGTCTGTAGAATATCAGAAAATAATACTTAAACACACAGATTATTCTGTACATATGTAGCATATTTAAACTTTTGGGGGTAAATTGAGCCATTGACTCAACTTGCCCCAACATCACCAGCATGTTTTAACCCACAACCTCCATTTTGACATTATTGTTTCACACAGTGACTAAGATCCATAGTTATGACCTTGTTTTGTACACTGATTTAAATTTATTTGTAATAATTTCCAATGCCCAGATAAAATTTTCACGAAACAATAATTTACTTTGTTCAACTTTGGAGTGAAAACAGCAACCAAAGAAATAAAACTACAACATGAGGAAGACGAAACAGTTTCTTAAACACAACCATCAGCTCAGCTCAGCTCTGTCCTACAAGCTAGAAGCTTCTGAACTAACATTAACTGTGAACGCTGAAAACTGCTTAAACAAAGAGAAATTTAACACCACTGTTGATGTTTGGACACCTGATGCTGTTTTTCATTTTGCTGTTTTGTTGGCACGATTTATACTCTGTTTCAATCCGCACTTTTTCTTTTTGAATAGTTGTTACAATGTATGACTCTGGTATCATATTTATTTATCAAATGTGGAGAAATTAAATACCCCCTCCACACATGTTTCAAGACATAAAAAGAAGACTAATAATAATTTGTGTCTGATATGATGATCTCTACTGCAGGACTGGACTAAACCATGAGCCCCTTTCAACGGGAGCTGAGCCCCTGAGAGGCTCTAATATTGTGTTAGATACAAGAAATAATCTCAAACTATTTATTCAGCCAATGGAAATAGTTTACTCATAATGCTTATAACTCAAAATTTCTAAATTGCAGATAAAGACAAACTTTTTGCGGGCCTCCTCATGTTAAGGCCCCTGCGTACTTAGTTCCACTATTCCCCTCACTACTAGGCCCCAACATACATCATTCTGCACAGTAAAGCTCAAACAACCAAGTGTAGTAATAAGCAAAACTATCATTCTCAGCTTTATATTTTATTTAAATTTGTCTTGCCCATCATAATATGGGAATACCTAAATAAATGTACATACAGTATGTGAATATATTAGTCACTTTTCACCACTGAGATTATCATTTATTTGAACAAAAGCAAAGCATTTCACCGTGTCATCAGTTCATTTAGAGTCTTTGGTTTTATTTTCATTGTGTGTTGGGTGAATGTAAAGAAATCAGCCAAGTTAGGTGTTAGTGAGTTCCTGATAATGTCCCAGTATCTCACTTATCACTGCACATTAAGTTCATATTAATCCTGAAGCAATTTGATTAATGTAAATTGATCTTTTGTATTTATTATTGTATACTTTATAGTTTAAAATATTATGATGTATGACATATCGTAATTTTCATTATGTCATCTGGTAGCATGCAGTACTCAACCTCACGTTTTCTAAATGGAGCTGTTGTATTGGTGTCAACATGAAAAAAAACAGGTCAATCAACTTAATCCTTGCAGGTCTGTGAGGATACTCATTGTTTTATTGAAGTGTATTAAATTAATCTACATGGATAACATGTTTACAGACTCCCAGCAGTAAGAGATATGACATTAACATTAAAAAAGGAATTAAAAAATGTGTTCAATTAAAAAGGATTTTATGGCAACATAATTTAAGAAATACACACAAAATATTGTTCTTCACAACTATGTTAATAATTGAATGATGGTTATTGTCATATTATCTTCATGGTTTATTACACTGCATATTTAACCTGCAGAACATTAGACCTTGTTAATTAAAAACATGAAACAAATAATTATCATCATTGTTAATAAATGGAGGCAAAGAACTGGAGAAACTTCCTGAGACTTGTAGTGTCATCAGTTGCCAGGCAGAACTCAGTGCAACAGGTTTTGTTTTTTAGGGGAAAACCAGAGCAGCGACCTGAGACCGGATGTGTGCAGTGTGAAGATCTAATCTGGGACCTGCCAAGTCTAATAACATTGATAAAATACAAACTACACACAACATTTACACAACAGATGATAAATAGAAAAAATAGTGGTTCTAAACCTTATTGTTTTATTCCTGTTAAACAGTACTAAGCCTATTGGCCTGCTCTGACAGTTAATTAAATAACTGGAACAATCTACATGTTGGAACCATGTTCATTTAGTCTCTGTGACAATGAGTATTCAGGCAATATTCATTTTACTGTAACTACAGTAACAGATGAGTAAACAAACACTATATGTGGATTTACAAAAAGAACCAGACCTTTGGAATTTTGGGGAATTTATTTAAAGCAAAATACAAAAGCAATAAAACAGTAGTGTAACAGAATTTTTCATTTCATTTCATTAATGTAATCCAACACAGGAAGTGAATTTGAGCAACATGCTATTCAATGTCTTACATGTTTATAGAAACTCAGAGAGAGAAAACCCCATGTCCTTTTACTAATCAAACTAAAATCACAATAAAGCAATATGGAAAAGACTGATTAAGAAAAAACCTCAATTAAGAAAAATTAATTAATAAAAGTATCAAACACATACATTATTAATAATTAATCTTAAAATTTTAAATTAAACAATTTTAAAGAAATAAACAAGCGGGAATATTTACACAACTGGAAAAAAATGTTTATTCTGTGTATTTGAGTGCATGGGGTGGGCAACATGAAAGACCTTCTATCACTGTATATGTAATTTTATATCACTATAGAGATATTTGTATATTGTGATACAGTAAATTGTTCTGCAAATTCAATTACCAGATTATAGATAAAATAATCAGACAGGAATTTGTCTAATTCTAACCCCATCCATTAAAATAAATACCAGGCATATCAAGATACTTCATCCAACTGATGCAAAAATCCAGTGAATGAGTTTTACCATAAAACTCTACAGTGACCTGATACAACCAGAGAAACAAACAGAAATCTTGGTAGAAACAGAAAAGGACAAAATTAACTTTCATCAGTTTTAAAGACATAAACAAGCAGAATATTTACACAACTGAAAAGTAAATCTTGTTCTATGTGTATGAGAGTATATGGGTTGAACAATATGAAAAGACCTTCTATCACTGCAAATTCAGTTGATTAACAGTTAAATAAAGATAAAATAAGCAGATGGGAATTTGTGATTTTAGCCAATCTATTGAAATCAATACTTGTCATATAAAGGTACTTGTTCAACCTGATGCAAAAATCCTTTAAGTCCAATTTACCATAAAGCTCCTGATAATTGATCTGCAGTGACCTAATACAACCAGAGAAACAAAGAATAGATATCTGGATAGAAACAGAAGAATCAGCTTATTTCATATCAGTCCAACCCCAGGAGTGCATGTACAGTATGAAAATGTGAATGTATGTGTGTGTGTGTGATTTTACTACATGAAACCAACTATGGATTATGTGGATTTGTTTTACATAAACACCAAAACCTCAAAATGTGTTGTTTATGTATTAAGAGCACAATCATGCTTTGGTTGTTTTTCACTTCTCTCCAGATAAGAAAATATCACTCATTCAAAAACATGTTTGTAGCACAAAAATGCCTTTTTAAGTTGGTTTTCTTAGTAATCCAATTTCAATAATTACCTATGACAAGATTTTAACATTTAAAATCTCCAATTATAATTCTAAATTTGACATGAATGATTAATAATCAAGTTATTCACAGTTTACAGATGGACAGGAGAATTTGGCGTCTGTCTTCAATGTTCCTTATTCCTGGTGGAGAGGAGTTCACCATCTTCTACTTTTCACTTGTTCCTGTTGGAAAAATAAATAATCATTCATAAAGAAACAGAGCAAAAGGTGTTTTCAAAAATGGAAAATGTATCAATAAACCTCCTGTAACAATGTTGGGCTGTGAGGCAGTTTTGGACCAGTGGCCACAGTCAGAATTGCAGGTCATGTGATGCCCACTGGGCCAAAATAACGTTTTCCCAAAACACTGGATAACACTCAAATTTATCTTCATAATTTGAGTCATAAAGTCCAAATAACATTTAAATTCTCGACTCACTCACTTTGTAAACTACCTACGAGAGCTACTGTATGATCAGAAGACTAGTTAGTGACTGAAACAGCAGCTGTGACTCTGAGCTTTACATCATAGACTGTTGGTTGCATCACATTTTAGTGAACACTGTCAGCTTTGTTGGCTATTATTTGTTCACTGCACATGTAGATAAGAGTGTGTAAGTCATATATTTGATACATGCATTATTACTTTCTGATGTGAACCTACACTTTTAGATCTGTGAATGTTTTAGTGTTCAATCTTTCTAGTATTCAGCACTGATCTGAACCTGTATCAGATTATAAGCTTTGTAGTACTTTATATATTTCTGTATACTAAGAAAATACATAAAAAACACGTATAAATCATGTGATATGTTGTCTGTTTGTGATGAGAAGATAAATCTATTGTCATCTATAGAATTTCACTTTGTTGGTAAAATGACACATCTGAACCACTCCAAGAAACAATATTTATATGCTAAATGTCTTTTTCTCTAATCTTTGATTTTTGGTGAAATATTGGATCATTTGAACATTTATTAAAATGAAACCATGTGAGAAGTTTAGAGGGAAAAATCACTATTTGATGGAGCTGTTAACAACTCAGACATCTGAAATGTGACCCTGGGTTCATCCCAATTCTATTGATTGATTGTTGCAGCTGATCAGAGACAGATTACAGATTAAGTTCAAGTGTATCACTCCCAAGATTTCTGATTCACCATATAGTTGAAAACCTGTGTTAATTGTAGATCTGATCAACAAAAGAACCATAAACAACTATTTTCATTTATTAGAACTTTTTTTTACTTTTCATGATCTGTTATTTTTAACATGGATAAAATCAAAGTCAGGCAGAGTCTGTCTGTCAGCAAGAAACACTTTTTAAACACTGAAACACTTCACTGGTCTGTCAAGACGGATAAACATACAAACAAGGTGGAATATCGAATCTGTTAGTGTTCATACAACACAGCCTGTTTCATTTAATTTAATATGAGATATTTCTGGGCAAAAAGGTTATTGGTTCAATTTGTTTTACACACATCAGAGTTATATTATATATATATATATATATATATATATATATATATATATATATATATATATATTATTATTATAAAAACACGTCAACATTTTTCTGTAGTTATACTGGATCTCACACTGAGAAATGCTTCATAAGACTGACTTCTTCAATCTAAAACATCTGGTTCATCACAAGTTCATGTCTAAATTGTGTTTTCACCTTTAAAAAAACAACAGTTTGGGAGACTGTTAGTAGTATTATATTGTTTAGTTCAGTGAGCTAAGTTGACACAATGAAGTACTCACTGTCATCAGTTGGTAACTGGAACTTGAGCCGATGATGAAGATGAAGAAGTGTCTGAAGCTACAAAAAGAAAAACAATTTAATTTGAAAAGAAGAAAAGTTTTATCATGAGAGACAAACTGGAAATGAGTTACGAATTACTAACATCTAACAAGTCGTTCATATTCACAGTTTAATATTTCTCATAATTTTAAAATATTTTTATATAATGTTGTCAAGTGACATCCAAATATTACAAGAAAAAGCAGATTAAAAAAGATAAAACATTTAATATTAAAATACTTACTGTTAGCAGGTTTAAACCCTGAAATACAGAAAACAGTATTACAAAGTTATTATTTATTCAATATTTATAAAAGAACACAAAGAGAAAACAACATCTGTATCACTATTACAAGATATGTCAACTAATTGTACATCAAATATTTACACTTTATGGACTTTGTATCACCAGAAATAAAATATATGATGTTATAACAACATTAACACCAAAACAATGGTGCAGACATGTATATTAAATACATCTGTGAAGTAAAAAAGGGCCTTTGTGTGGAGTAAAAACATCTTTTGTCTCTCACCATCCTTGTCCTTGTTCTTTTTCCAGAGGACGTATCCAACGATGGCGGCTACCAGGAGCAGCAGTACGACAACAACTCCAATGACAACACCAACAGGGAACTCTGAAGAACCTGGAAGCCAAACACAACATTCAACTTTGTTTATCTCGCTCTTTAATCACTAAATGGATCAGATTATATTCATTAACACAACTTAAGTCATATAAGTATTTGAAAGGAAGTCACAAGAATAAGACAAACATGCTGATGCTGAGTGTGTTTTGGTGAACTATCAGTGTTGGGAGTTAAAACCATAAAGTTTTACTGTAATCTCATTAGTTTTAACAGAAACACAGACATGCAAAACATTAGTTTGAAAGTTTTTTTAGTTAAATTACAATACTGGCCTGTTGAAAACTATGTTATAATGTTGAACATAATAATGCTTTGACACGCAAAATTTAAATTTGTGTAAATATCTATCTAATAAAATAACGGTGCCTTTGACTGCTGTAATATCACTTGTGTGAGGGGAAAACATAAATAAAGATGTTAGAGGAGGCTTGATGCTCTGACATGTGGAAATATCCTTCATGCCACACGCACCACATAAAGATGAGAATAAAAGCAGAAATTCTAAGTTGTGTCCAGGTCAGAATCACCTGTCAGTGGCAGAAAAGTCAACAAGCAACATGTCAAAGTACTTGATCAGAAAACACGCTCACATCAAACCTGCAGAAGAACCTCATCTCATTACAGATAATAGTGAAAAGATCAGATCAGCTGAGGATCAAGAGTGAAGAGTGAAGGAAATGCTGCTCATGTCTGTAAATAGTGAACAAGTAAATAATAACTAACATGATTACTTTCCTCATTGAGTAATCTGTTAATTCTCATTATACTTTTAGGAGAGTATTGATTGATCAGTAATGAAATAGTTTTTCTGTGTAACTTTCCCACATTTACATGCAGTTCTGGTTTTCTTACCTTTCCTGATACTTTCATACAGATAAAAACTGTCTGGTTGCATTAACGGCTGAACGATCAGTTAGACTTGAACCAAATTAACAACCAGAGAAGAAATAAACTTTGTGATCAAATAACATTTTACAGAACATGGAAACTGGACTGAAGAGGAAAACATACATAATTTAAAAGACAATTTAATTTCATCTGATCATTTGAAAAAATTTAAGATTAAAAACTTCTCATGAATTCTTCTGATGTCCAAAGAGACAAATGAAATCTAGATGACTTAAAAAACAGAAACAAGAAAACAAACCACTAAAGGAGATAAACAACCCCATCTGTCATAAATAATTAAAATATAAATAAATATAATATAAACTAAATGTGTTTCCTTCCTCCATCACTTCTGATTCCAGTCTTACCTTCATTAGTTCTGATCACTGCTTTGTCCAGTTTGGTGATGATGTCGTTCTTTGCACCAGAGAGCTGAAACACACATTCGAACCTCCTCCAGTCTTCAGGTTTGACTGATGAAAGGTCCAAGTCAACACTCGTCTGGAAGGATCCATCGTGGTTGGGGAGGATCTCTCCACGTTCCTCATGAAGCTCCTCTCCATCTTTCCTCCAGAACATTTCAGCTCTCTGAGGGTAGAAACCTGTAGCGTGGCAGCTGACTGGAGAGGAGGGAGTCTTCTGGAGGAGAGACACTGAGGGAAGGTCTGGAGTGTAAAGACAAAGACAGTTTATAGTTTCTTTATTATTATTTAACTTATATTAACATGATCATTCCTGTTTGGTTTAATGTATTTAGTAACATACATATACAGTATCTATGACATGCAAATAAACCTCATTAAAGTGTGATTGAGAAAAGGAGGGAGGGACAGAGGAGAAGAAAGACAGATGAAGAGGTGAGGAGTGAGAGACTAGATTAGAAAGAGAGGAGGAGGAGAAAAAGAGTGGTGATAAATGTGTGAGAGAGAGACAGAGAGAAAATGGGGTAAAGGTGGAGGGAGGCAGAGAGATGAAGAGAGGTGAGAGAGAAAATGAAAGAGAAATGTGTGTAAACTGAGACACAGTGGCTCTCTGTATGTTGGTTCACATTTATTGTAATGTTACTGTAAGTTAGAAACAGAGGAGGCTTATTAACATTGTTGTGTCCATGAAACTACATCAGGTCATGTGATTCTACCTGTTCTCATCAGAGAGCTCTTCCCGTAGTTCACGTACTTCTTCAGCCAGTCACGGCAAATCTGGGTGAGGTAATGCTTTATCTGTGTGTTCTGAGCGTTGTTATTATCCCACTTCTGTTTGGTGATGACACCCTGTTGTTTTGGAGCGATCCATGTCTCTGTCTTCAGGTCAAAGGATACAAGGTCTTCTCCATCATAACCAAACTGAAAGTTCCCATTAACCTCTCCAGTCTCATCATCCCATTCACAGCCGTACATCTGCTGGTAGAGGTGGATACCTGAGAGAGAGACAGAGACACAGACTGCAGTAAACCAGAGTGAGATCTCAGCACAGTCAGTTATCATCAGTTGATATCACATCTTCACCACAGAGACACACTGATCCACACACACCAAAACAGAAGATCTACACCTTCTGCTGTTATTGGCTGGATGGAAACCACTCACAGCCAATCATCATCTGGACAGTGTGGACGACTCAGAGAGAGACAGAGAGGCAGAGACTGCTGGGAAACAGAGTCCATTTCCTGTCTTTACCACAGAGACACACTGTCTCCACTGAGACCAACACAGTTTATCTACACTGTTGAAGGTGATGTGACTTCATGTGAGCTGCAGGAAAACACACACACACACACACACACACGCACACACACACACACTGAGGTGGAGTCCTGACTAACACACACAGATTAAACCTGATCCTGGACTGAACATTACATCCACTGAAACCCTGCAGCCAGTGGATCAGTCCAACAACATCCTCTTCCTGTGAGAAACCACAGACTAGACTGTCCTGAAGCTCCAGAAGCTTCCACTGAAGGAGAGTTTTATTCAGGATTAGTCACTAGTGTGTGTGTGTGTGTGTGTGTGTGTGTGTGTCCTGTTCTGCAGTGTGTTACTACAACTGGTCAGAATAAGAACGACACCAGCAGGACCATTATAGAGACTGGGAGGCAGTCTGTGTGTTCTGATTGGTCCATCCATCAGTCAATCATTTCATACAACCAACAGCTGTTTCCACCTGCAGATGTTGGCTTGATGCTGCCTGATGGGATGAACCAACACACTGTGTTCACTACAGTAGAGTTAATCTGATCTAATCTGTACTTCTACTATATATTTAGAGCTGCAACTAATTATTAATCGATTCAGCTATTGATTACTTTTTTGATTAATCAGTCAAAAAATAGTAAAAAATGCCAAAAACAAGTTCACAGAGCCTAAAGTGAAATATTCAGATTGATGTTTGTTTGATCAGTATTTAATTTTTAATGATATAAAACAGATAAAAGCATCAAATTCTCATATTTGAGAAACTGGAACCAGTAAATGTTTGACATTTTTTTCTTGATAAAAGACTTTAAATGATTATCGGATCTTTACAATTAATTTTGTTAATCTACTAATTGATTAACTGACTAATCGTTTCAGCACTATGTAGGTTTATTATGACACAGACCATAGACTGAATATAAAGATGGACGACGTGTCTCCACTTCCTGCTGCTGTGCAAAAGTGAAGCCAAAATATCCAAAATATCGCATTTTCGGGAGCTGCCATCTTGCTTGTGTGACGGCATTTGCAACCAGAGTCTGTGCAGTAGAGTCGGGGGGGCGGGATGACGGCCTGCAGGACACGCCCCCTCAACATGACTGACAGCCACTGAGAGCCGAGAGAACCGGAGGGATAAACCAGCAGAAACCAGCCGGTAAGCGATGGTGAGTGGACAGAACCACGATTACCTACTGAAGGAGACAGTCATGTGACATTTACGCCTTATTTTTTTTCCAACCACATTCCGTGAAGACCCGCCCTACTCTGCCTCTGATTGGCTAGTACTCGTTGCCTTCGTTGGTTTAGACATGAGGAGTGAGATGGTCAGTGTTAGGGTAAGAATATCAGAGTCAGAGCCAATCAGAGGCTGAGTGTGTTCATGATAAATAAAATAAAATATAACAATTATATTTACGAATACAAACTTTACACACATGAAACACTGTATCGGGCTCATTTACACTCAGCGTTAACGATTAACTTGATAGTTACTGCATTAAAACTATTTTCAGGTTGTGGGTGAGTGAAATAATATATAAAACGTATAAAAAACAACCTAAATCTTAACTCAACCCTTCTGACAACAGCAGCATATCGTCTACACCCAAAATCTGGAAACATCTCACCAGCAGAAATGAAAGAGGCGACTTCAGTGAGCACTTTTAAAAGTCAAGTAAAAACTTCAATTAACTTCCTGCCCAACATCTACCTCTGTATGTTTATTACACTTTGTACACTTTAATGTCTCAGATTTTCTTATTTTTATTATCTTATTTTTAATGTATCTTAATGTTCAGTTATGTTTAATGTATTTGAAGTATTTTAATGTTTTCTTATGTGTACAGCACCTTGAGTTACAACTACTGTATGAAAAGTGCAAAACAAATAAATAAACTTACATAAAAACAAACATGTTAAAATGTTGGTGAAGTCCATGTCTGATGGTAACCAGGAGACGTACATGGAGACGACGTGTGTATTATATGGTTTTAAACTGACGTACTGAGTTCAAACGTACTTAGTAGACGTATTTTTAGATCATAATTTATGATATACGCCGCCGTCACACCACCGCTGGTAGACATTCCTTCCTATGGGATTAAATTTGTGTCATAATAATTGAACAAAATCTCCCAAGCATCAGACAAAAACTAAATTGAATGTGAATAAAAATAAACTGAAAGCAAAAAAATGATCTCAAAGGCAAAACTTACAATAAAACTTTTGTGGTCACTTTTTTCAGTTTCGCTGCTTAATTTTTCAGTTTCAGTTCTGACACAAAGGGCGTGTGGGCGGGTCTTACAGGGCTGCGTCACCATTAGCCAATTACTTTTGAAGGGACAGGTCAACGGTCAGTCGTACTACTTGTTGCACTTCCAGACCGTTGAAACTGAAAAATTCTGAACTCAAACTGAAAAGTTCAACAGCGAAACTGAAAAATGAAGCAGCAAAAAGTGTCGACAAAAGAGAAATCCTGATCAGTGAAAGAAAAGTGGAGAATATTGTAATCAAATGTTTCACTCTTGTATAGTTTTGTCTAAAGTTTTGCATTTGAGGTCACTTTTTCACTTTTAATTCATTTTTTAGGTTTGATTGTTGGGAGATGTTGTTCAGTTATTATGACACTAATTTAATCCCGTACCTTCCACCCACTCGCCTTAACGTCGCCGCCGGTCTCTCGTCTACAGTCTCAATCAATCTCATTTAAAACTCCACACGGTCTGACGGCAACGGAAGGGTCGACTGCTCCTCCTCCTCCTCCTCCTCCTCCTCCTCCTGGTAATCCTTAAATTGACACTATCCACCTGCCGTACCAGCTG
Organism: Thunnus thynnus; assembly: GCF_963924715.1. NCBI lineage: Eukaryota > Metazoa > Chordata > Actinopteri > Scombriformes > Scombridae > Thunnus > Thunnus thynnus. Next base: position 6,892,960 of record NC_089531.1, read on the forward strand.
GTAGTGAATCACAGATGTAAACGTTACATTAGCGTCTTCCATCAGAAACTGCTGCGCTCACTCGGCTCGTCTGCCGAGTCTGACGGAGGTTTGAGGGCTGTCAATCACAGCTGTCAATCATGACGCCACACCCCCCTTTTTTATATCGTCAATTAATTAATTAAAAACAAACTTATCAGATAAATGAGCACTTGAACAAACATCAGCTGATAAGAACGACCTAAAATGACAGAAACCATCTTTGGGGGAAAAATGTATTTGACGAGCACTTTGATTCTTTAGTTTGGCTCATGTCTCATCCGCTAACATGGAGGGGGCGGGATTTAGGAGCTGTACTGCAACCAGCCACCAGGGGGCGATCCAGATGTTTTGGCTTCACTTTTGGGGAGCTGTCATGTCGTCCATCTTTATATACAGTCTATGACACAAACACACTGCAGTCAAGTGAAGTTAATCTAATCTAATCTACATGTATGAACCAACACACTGTGGTCACTACAGTAGAGTTAATCTGATCTAATCTGTACTTCTACTATATATTTAGAGCTGCAACTAATGATTCTTTTCATTATCAATTCATCTATTGATTACTTTTTTGATTAATCGATTGAACATTTACTTTACGAAATATCAGAAAATAGTGAAAAGTGCCAAAAACAAGTTCACAGAGCCTAAAGTGAAATCTTCAGATTGATTGATTTGTTTCATCAACACTGAACAGAATTTAATTTTTAATGATATAAAACAGATAAAAGCATCAAATTAATCTACTTAATTATTAATAATAGTTATTATTATTAAGAATTAATCTACTAATCAATTAACTGACTAATGGTTTCAGCACTATGTGTGTTTATTATGACACAGACACACTGTGGTCCAGTAAAGTTAATCTAATCTAATCTGTAGTTCTACTAGATGTTTATTATGGGATGGACACACTGTGTATCAGTACAGTAGAGTCGTGCTGTGATCTGAATGAGACGTTTACCGTGTCGTCCTGTCAGTCAGGTTTATTAAAACATACTGTTACTTCTGTCATATGGGGACCCGACAGAAGCAGCCTGCGTCCCATTTACAGTCCTGCGCCGTAGTTTAAGAAACCAGGCGGTAATGTTCCTCTATCAGCTGTGTGTTGTAAAACTGTTGTGATAAACAGGTTTCTACACTGTGGGCAGTTCAGTAGATTATTCTGATCTAATCTAGTGGAGATAAAGTGTTAATAATCTCTGTTGGTTATTATGGGATGGACAGAAACACTGGATCAGTGCAGTATAGCAGCATCCAGGAGTCTCAGTCTCAGTAATGTGTGTTTTAGTCTGTGTCAGTGTGTGTGAGTGTAAAACCTCCATATAAAACAGTGTTGATGAGGAATGATGGTGTGTGTGTGTGTGTGTGTTCACATTTGTTTACTACTATACAAAAAACAGGGTGAAAGCATAAACAACATTTTATCAGTAAACATTGAAACATAAACAAACCTCCAGTTTGGTTGAAGCGATTCTTCAAAATGTCAATGCTGGCTTTGAAGGTCGGGTGTGTAGCCTGTAAGTTCCCAGTCTCCCTCTCCCAGTAGTCAGCTCTATCTTCTGTGGCTCTGCTCATCCAGTCCTGTTTTGGTTCTGCTTCCTTTTTGTTGCTGTCATAGTGAAACATCTCAACTTCATCAACCAACCCAACAACCACAAACTCTGGGAAGTTTGGGACTTGAGAGGACCCAGTGTAGAAATACTTCAGAGAGTGAGTCACTGTAAGAAAAAGTTAATGTCATCATTTCAGTTTTCTCAATTACAGTTTTATAAAAAAAACTTTTACATAAAATAAAAATATTTTTTGTGCAAAAAATCAAAAGCAACTACAGTACATCCTCCTGATAATCTCTGTTGTGCAGTTAATAAATAAATACATCAATTATCATTTTTTTGAATATTTTTGATCAACTCTGTTTTGAACAAAATATTTTTTCTGAAATAAAATATTAAATCAGTCAATTATTTAGACGTCAGATCATAAACATGTCTGACTTTCATTAATAGATGCATTATTGTTTTATCTACTGCTGGATATATTTTTTAGTGTGAAGTAAAACTCCAGTTTAGTTTCCAGTTAGTGGAGACGTTTATTCTTCAGGATCATCATTAGTAGCGTCTGCTCCTCATTATTGTGTTAGTTTGAAATGTGAAACCACAAACCTGACAAACTATATATCAGTCCCTCCAGGATTCACTGAGTTTATTTTGTGATTATAATTTTGCAGCAGCTTTTCTCAAAAACTGTGATACAATTTGTGATGTTTTATTTTTTCTTTTGTGGTAAAATTGTGGGAATTGGCAAAAATTGCAAGCAAAGGAACATAATGCAGTTTTTTTAAGTGAACTACTACCAATGAAGTGTCATATGTAACCACGCAAGTCACCACAACACAAAATGGAACAGCTGGTCTAAATCACAAGCCTGTTGATTTCCTGGATGTATTCTGTATTTGATTATATTACGTCCATTATGGTCTTTATACTGTAAACGACGACAACTTAGGTTTCTTTTTCCTGAGGTTTTAAGCACTTCTCCTTATACAGTTTAGAAGTGGGTTGTTTAGCTCTTTTCTATTGCTCTTGTCATTTTTCATCATTAAATAATCATTAATTTCATTTTTTTCCCTGATGTTGTTAGAAGTTTTATGGATGTAAATGTTTAAGTTTAAGAGATTTTTTTTAATAAAACCAATAAAAAAAAAATCAGAGTCTGTCCCTTATGAACCTGACTTTTATCTTGATTTATGTAAACTGAAGAATTATATTTAAGATTCACTTCCAATATCTTCGATAACAAATATTTTGTGTAAAACCAAATCTTCTGAATTGTTGACAATCACAGAGAAATGTTTACAGCTCTATATTTAATAAAGTTCTCTTGGGTGATATTTTTACTCTCATGTACTCATTCTGTACTGTTTCTATTAGTATCAGTTTATACTGGATTAAAAGCAGATTATTTATTAACTCTAATATCCAACATGAACTGATCATTGTTCACTCTTAGTCCTGATTCCAAAACTTAATTCCAGAGTTTCAACAGAATAAACTTTATACAAGTGTCTGTAAGTTTTAACAATCACATTACTGTTTATTTGATGATCCTCCACTGTCCTCTGTCATTTATGTACTAAGATGTTTATGTTCTGAGAATTATGTCTTTAAATCTTTGTCAGTTTTAACAGTGTGAAAGACTTTGTGACTAATTTGCTTGGTTGTTTTATCTCAGGCTGATGTTTGCACATGTGTCCTTATTTAATGTGTTTTTATTGTAATGTCTGGTTTGATGCAGCAGTTCCTTTAATCCATTAACCTGAACCCTCTGATGTCTGAATGCATGTAGATCAAATTTCTGTGATGTTAAACTATTAAGCTGCACTTGAAAAATTCTGAACTGGTCAGAAAAAAAATGTCTAATAAATTTATTTCTTATTAGTCAAATGCCTGAACAAAATATCAAAAACATCTGATTAAGGCTCCAGCTATAAAATTATTTTCAGTATCAAATAATCTAGTAATAATTTCTTCTATTAGTCGATTAATATTTGTTTTATACCAATAAATAGTAAAAAAAAATGTCAATTTCAAGTTCACAGATCCCACAATAACATTTTCAAATGTTTTGTTTTATCAAACCAAAAGTCAAAAACTAAAAGTCATTTAGTTTACTGTCATAGAACTGTAAGAAAAACAACAAATATTTACATTTCTGCAGAAGAAATCACTTAAACGACTATTTGATACCAAATTACAGATTAAGACATAATATTGTAACATAACAAAATTTACAAAACTCAGTATTAAATCATTTTAAACATGTGATCTATGTTATTTGACAAGTTTATATTTGAGTCATTGAACAAAATAAATGATGAATGTCAGTAATTTAGTTTACAGACATTAGTGAATGATATTAAATATTGAGCCACCAGAGCAGGAAGTTGTTTGGCTTCAGTAGCATCAATATCTATGAAAACAGCGCCATCTCCTGACTCATGTTGCTATGGTCACAAATAAAAATCCAAAACCTTCTCAGTAGCCTGTAGATGTTAATTATACACACTTAAGATGAAATGTAGTGACGTCTTCAAGACTGTGAAAAGGGTTTAATACATTTACATCATTTCTAAAATAATAAGTAATGACTAATATCACTAAATTAACGGTTACACACTGACTGAGGATGTTATCTTCATCATTGTTTGTTTGTTTGAAACATAAATGTGTAAATTTTAATAGAAAACATAACTTAATGATTAAAAGATGTATGTGCAACTCTGTTAAAATGTAGTTTAAAATTAGTTATGTTGTATTTTAGTTATGTTTTCCCTTTTTTCTTTATTTATCTGAGTGTGTGTTGGATTATTTTGCGCTGCGTAATTGTGCTGCCATTTTGTCCAGAACGCGCTCGGACCGAATCGATCATAAAGGTCCTGATAAAATATTATAAAATAAAATAATGGCCCTGATTAAAGATAGTTAAAGAAGAGAAAAATACACGTTTTAACAGCCCCTTTCAGAAATATAGAAGGAAATCTATCTTGCCAAAAATTTTGCAGGTTATCCAAAAAATATGAATTAATCAACTCGCTGATTTAAAGTGAACTTTAAGATAATGAGTTTGTGACTTTTTAAACATTTCTATAATCTGCAAGGGAACTAAACGTCTACTACCATGAAACACCCTTAAGTTCGTATTGTCATGATTATAGATATGAAGCCTTTTCTTTAACCATCAACCGACTTAAAACAAACAAAAAAACTATATTGACTCACCTGCCGCCGCGCTGTGTAGACCCAGGAGGGCCAGAAAAACCAACATCTTCATTTTGAGCCTCAGTATCTACGACTTTACTGACAACTAATATGTTTCTTTTTCCAGAGACAAACTAACTGTGCTACCCCCACGATCATCCAGGCTGAACTGAGGATAGAAAATGCAGGATCGCTCACTTCAGCCTCCATCTGAGCCAATGGGAATTTAGTATCAGAGTCGACGTCACTTAAATCCGGGTAAAACTGACTGAAATAGGTTTTTAACGAAAGTGAAAGTAATTTTTGCTTGTTTTAGTCCATGTTAGAGGGTGCAGAACTGGACTTTATTTTGGGTTTCTCAGCTTTGTCAGCGCATTGAAGTCGTATTATAACATATATAATAATACTTGTAATATAACACGTATAATGTTTTGAAGGCTGATGTAATATAATGAGCAGAGATGTATTGACTTTCTGGGAGGTCAGAGGTCACTGTCAGCTACAGATCAGCACTCTGGAGCTTGTGGGGTTGCAGTAATGTGATATTCTTGTTCTTTTGTTCTGTGTGGATGTCCTGAGGTTGACAACAGTCCTGATTAAAACATCAACAACAAACAATGTGGTTTTATTAGTGTTACAGTGACTAAATGTGGTGAATGGCTCCACCCAGAGGTTCAAAACTCCAGTTAATGTGCAGCACTACAGTTTCTGCAATTCATTAAAAAGGGATTTATTTAAAACAGATCAGTGTTTGCAGTGATACCATCTTGTTATACAATTAGATTTATGAAAGCAGCTTATTCGTAAACACTCTGTCCATACACAAAAAACTTACTGTGTTATGTTTAGCATGCTAATGTACAGTACGTTAAGATTTGATTTAGGCCTACACATTTGTCTTTGCACAAAATACTTTAACAATCCCGACAGATAACATTTCCACTAAACAATAATTTACTTTGTTCAACCTTTAACTTTGGAGTGAAAAAAGCAACCAAAGAAATAAAACCACAACATGAGGAAGACGAGACAGTTTCTTAAACACAAACATCAGCTCAGCTCAGCTCTGTCCTACAAGCTAGAAGCTTCTGAACTAACGTGAAACTGTGAACGCTGAAAACTGCTTGAACAAAGAGAAATTTAACACCACTGTTGATGTTTGGACACCTGATGCTGTTTTTCATTTTGCTGCTGCGTTGGAACTATTTATACTGTTTCAATCCGCACTTTTTCTTTATGAAGCACTTCAGAAAAGGTTATAGAGTTTAGTTTAATTTCTTTTAAAAACAACTTACTTCTTAACCTTGGTTTCATGATTATTACACAAACAAAGCAACAGGCTAAGTATTAGATCTTTTATTTAGACAATGTAGTATTTATAATGTTTGACTACTCACTGCTGATTGATACCTGAGTTTATCACTGAGTTGACCTTTACAGAGATGTCAGAGGTGTGACAGCGCTCCCTCTGGAAAAAATATGTATCTTCCTCTGAGCTTTTGATGGAAAACCACCTGATGTCACCTGACTGTGTTTGTTTCAAGACATATAAAAAATTACTACTAATAATAATTTGTGTCTTATATGTTTTTTCCACTTCATGTATCAAACTCTGCATCCAGTGGCAGCACAAAAATCAAGCCTGTACATATGGAGGCTGGTAGGCCTCCTTCCCCTTTTAATACATCCACTGTCATGTCTGTACAAATACCTGACTCACCAAATAATCTCAATTTGTCTGTTACTGACAGTAGTTGCTGTAAACAAAGGCCCACTGAGAATGTGTGGTTGTGGCTTTAAATGAAGGTGAATTATAGGAATTAAAGCTTGTTCAACTTTTTCTCAGGATACGAGCATCCACTCAATCCACTCAAGTCTGAAATTTAAAATACAATAGAAATAAGTGATACTTACTACATGGAGGAGTTTACCTGGAATAAAAAGAAAAGACATGACATCAGATGTCAAAGTTAATCCTCTTCTACTCATTCTCTACTCACTCACTTTGTAAACTACCTGAGAGAGCTGCTGTATGATCAGAAGACATGACTAGTTAGTGACTGAAACAGCAGGGGGCGCTGTGACTCTGAGCCTCACATCACAGACTGCTGCTTGCATCACATTTTGGTGAATTAAGGAATTAAACCTTGATCAACTTTTGCACTTAGTGAATGTCACTTGTGGTAAGAAAATAAACTAAAAATCTAAAATGTAAAACAATGAAAATCAAGTTCTTCTTACAAGGTTGATGGTGTTTGGCTGAAAAGAGAAAAGACATGATATCAGATGTTATAGTTATAAATGGTAGGATACTGATCTCCTCCTGCTCACTCACTGGTTAAAAATCCCTTCTACCTTTTTATTTTGATCATGTTTTATTTATTTTCATCTCAGTTGTCTCATATATGACCAGAGGAGGCTCGTCCATAGAGGCAGAGGAGGTTGCTCCTCTATTTTTACATCATTTACAAAATCATTTCTGTCTTCTTTGGAAAAAATCCATTATTGAAATTCTAATTATCAAACAAACAAGATGCCACAAATGCAGTGGGACGTTATGACATGGATCCTTCATCTCCATGAAAGAAAGAAGAAGACGTCAGATAACGTGAGTCAGATACATCTTCTCTCTTTCTGTCTCTTTGGTCGCTAATTTCTTCTCTGATGGTTAAATGTTTCTGTGGTTGTTGTGTGAATTTATCTCCTTAACAAGAAAGCAGCAGAGATCATATAATGTGCTGTAGGTAGTTTACTTGTTGAAGAGTTACAGTGAGCTGTCTGGACTCACTCATTCATTTGGAACTGATCCAGTTTTTAATTGAGTGGTTGTTCAGTCACCTGTTGATGTTGTGTGATTAGTGAATGAGTGTGCAGGAGGTCTGGCTGCTTGTTGTGACAATTTCTTCATTGTTTGTTTTAAATATTTAATATTGAAAAATAAATTTAAAGTAACTAGAATAACAACAGTGTTAACATGTCAGCTTTGTAGGCTATTTTTTGTATGTTGTGCATATAGATAAGAATGTGTAAGTCATGTATTTGATACATGCATTAATACTTTCTGATGTGAACCTACACTTTTAGATCTGTGAATGTTTTAGTGTTCAATCTTTCTAGTATTCAGCACTGATCTGAACCTGTATCACATTATAAGCTTTGTGGTACTTTATATATTTCTGTATACTAAGAAAATACATAAGAAACACGTATAAATCATGTGATATGTTGTCTGTTTGCGATGAGAACATAAATCTATTGTCACAATAGAACAATACTATAAATTTGAAGTTAACTTTGTTTAATTTTGTTGGTAAAATGACACATCTGAACCACTCCAGGGCTAAAATTAACACTTCTTTGTTTAGAAACAATATGTTTATGCTAAATGTCTTTAAAGAAGCAGCCTTTTCACCACTCAGTGGTTTTTGTTTTTAGAAAGCAAATTGTATTATTGGCATATAAAATTGTTGATTGACAATGATATAGTATAATGCAGTTTGTTGTAGATTCCATGTTACATTCTGTTTGAATGTGGTTTGCTATAATTCAACAGGTTCTGCTATAAATCATGTTGGTGTTTTAAAATCCTGTTCCATGTGCCCTTTCTTAACTTTGAGCACCTGCACCTCTAAAGGTCTCTGCACAGCCCTGCATTTGAACATAAGAACATAATATAACTTGAACATAAAGTAGACATAAGTAGCCAACTAGTGTAAAATAACATGAGGCTATCGGTTGGTTTTCCTCATGTTCTCCACCAGCCGCCACTGATACTGAAGCATCAGTGTTAGAGCAGCATGTTACTGTTGTAGCTGCTGGAGGTGGAGCTAGTTTCAACGACTTTATATACAGTTAGCTAGTTTAGTCCAGTGGTTCCCAACCTAGGGGTCGGGCCCCTCCAAAGGGTCAGCAGATAAATCTGAGGGGTCGTGAGATGATTAATGGGAGAGGAAAGAAGAAAAAACAAAGTTCTGATACACAAATCTGTTTTCAGTTTTTTTGTTTGTTTTTTTCTATGATGTTGGATTTTTGGTGAAATATTGAATCATTTGAACATTTATTGAAATGAAACAATGTGAGAAGTTTAGAGGTAAAAATCACTATTTGGTGGAGCTGTTAACAACTCATAGACATCTGAAATGTGACCCTGGGTTCATCCCAATTCAAAAACAAAACCTTTAACAAGGCTGAATTCCTGAAAAATCCTTAAACTTTGAAGCTCAAATAAACATACATCTTAACTGGGTTTTCAAAGGCATTTTATTCATTTATAAAACCCTAAACCCTGTAACAGATTAGAAATCATTTACACACCATCATAGAGAGATTTGACCTGCTGAACAATGACATGACACTCTGACATCCAACAAGAACTGTGTTAAACCAAAGTCTGCTTCAATTAAAGTCTTTTATAAACTCACCTGTGACAAAAGGAAAATCATTTAGTCAAGTGTTCATAGTTGAGTATAAATTCAAACACAAGATCCTGTTTATGGACATTAAGAATCAAACATGATGTGACTCTGTGCTCTTTCTTGTTTCTCTCCTCATGTCTTTGGTCTCTGGAAGCTGCTGCAGTGATCCCTCTCCACAAAACATCTGCACAAACAGCTGTGAAATTTTGCCTTTTGTTGTAAATTAGAAGCTAATATTCTGTGACAAAGAATATTGTTTGAGGGCAGAGTCATTTACTGAAGTTCATCATCCTCTTCTAATGTTCACTGGTCTGTCAAGACGGATAAACAGACAAACAAGGTGGAATATCGAATCTGTTAGTGTTCATACAATGCAGCCTGTTTCATTTCATTTAATATGAGATATTTCTGGGTAAAAAGGTTATTGGTTGAATTTGTTTTTCACACATCAGTGTTATAATAAAGACACGTCAACATTTTCCTGTAGTTATACTGGATCTCACACTGAGAAATGCTTCATAAGACTGACTTCTTCAATCTAAAACATCTGATACATTACCAGCAGGGGCGGACTTAACCATCAGGCAAGTTAGGCAACCGCCTGGGGCCCCCAACTAAAAGGGCCTCAAACAGCTATAATAATAATAATAATAATAATGATAATAATAATAATAATAATAATAATAATAATAGTAATAATAACAATAATAATAATAATAATAATAATATAATAGCGTGATTTGTATCGCACCTTTAAAACAGAGTTTACAAAGTGCTTTAACAGACAAAGCAAAGGCACAGAAAGCAATAAAAAGTCCGACATTAAGAAGACAACAGTAGAAGACAATGAAAAACAATAAAGAGATGATAAAAAGATTAAAAGACGAAAAAGAAGGACAATAAAAAAGACAACATCATATAAAAGCAAGTCTGTAGTAATGAGTTTTAAGAAGTGATTTAAAAGAAGTTACTGATCCTGCTAGCCTTATCTCCTCAGGCAGGTTGCTCCAAAGCAGAGGGGTCCTGATGGCAAAAGCAGGGTCACCTTTAGATTTAAGCCTCGACTTTGGAACAGCCAGAAGTGCCCCACCTGAGGATCTAAGGCTGCGGGCTGGCTTGTACGGGGTCAGAATGATACAGATTTATTTCAATCAGGAGAGATTCCTTTTTTAAGTGGCAATAATTTTATTGAACATTGCATAATGAGATGAAAATGTTCTGATTAGAGTTATGGTGAGAGTAGAATAGGATATCCCCCGATAGAGTCTAGACACAGGTGGTGGTGATGAATCAGGAAATATTGGAATCTGGATGATGAGGAGGAGCAGGCTTCTGGTGGTGAAGTGGAGGTGAATGGGGTGGTGGAGGGTCGCGTCAATTCACACTGAAATGACAGCTGACAAGGACAGAGAGAACAGATTTAAAGTTTGGCCACTAAGACGTGATAGGCTGATAGAAATCGTGTAGGAATCTGATTTGTTATCTAAGATTAAGGCCGCTAATCAGCTGATAGAGAGCAGGAGAAGCAGAGAGAGAGTAATGACAGTGAATAAATGAATGAGTAATAGTTTTCCTGCTTGAACTTACACTAAGCTCCATTTCAATCAGGAGAGATTCCTTTTTTAAGTGACAATAATTTTTATTGAACGTGCATAATGAGATGAAAATGTGAAAGTTTTTGCCGATTAGATCTCATCGTGATGTCATCGTATTTATAAGGGGGAAGTTAAGGTGAGAGTAGAATAGGATATCCCCCCAAAGAAGAGAAAGGAAAGAGAACTGAGAGGAACATACAAACCAACGCAATGTGTCTTGATCCTTACCTTACCAGGTGGAAATGGATTTCTAGTAAAATATGCAAAGGAAAAATTGAACAGAATAGCTGTTATATATTTAATATGAGATAAATAAGCTGAAAGATCAAGACTGAGCTTGGGATCACCATTACTATGTGGTGGGTGACATGAGGTCCTGAAGACCTTGTTTTGCACATTAAAGAGAAAAGTGAGGTCATGAAAGAACGAAAGCAGAGTGACATGAGGCCTGATAGCTATACACACATGTGCTATGTGATGAGAATGTGAAAGTCTTGATGTTGTAAGAAGCGCGAATATACTAGCCATGATCAGCAATGTGATACGCAGCGGAAAGACACCCATACACTGGGACACCACCACCAGTTATATGCATGACTTACCAGGATTAAGGCTTCGGAGAACTTTGATTGTGAGAACAGTGCTGATGTCTGGGGTGAATGTGGGAGGTGTAGGTGGAGGATGACCACCATCCCAGTTGTTACAGGGAGGCAGACAAAATACCGTGTTGGCAGCAGAAGCAGCTGCACCTATCCTAAAAGAAAGCCCCGAATAATGTTAACTTACATGAAAGACGGCAGCAGGTGATAGGCTACGATGAAGGTGTGTCGCTGCTGCTAGGATAGATGTGACCGCTGATATATCGATTGACAGCCCCAGGCAAAGACAACTAAGGAATAATGAGTAAAAATGCACGTGAGATGTGAATGCCGGATGATATAATAAATAAAACTATGGCCTACACATGCAAAGATAGTCCTCCTGACTGAACTTATCAAAAGCTCAATTCATAGGAGAACAAGTGAATGAAATAAAGATAATGTGTATTCTACCAGATGATAAGAGATAATTAAGTCTTGTGTAGAAGTATTGTGCTTAGACTCTACAGGATATTGTAAGTCGAGCAGGGCATCGGCCCTGAGCAGCAGCAATATAAATAACCCAAAATAAAGGACACAAGAAATACGCAGCCTGATGTTCCCCCCTAAAGAACGCTTGCTTACCAAGCAGGAATGAAACAGGCCACATTTAATCATAAAGATGGTATAATCTGCTAAGAGATGAAACATAATATTGGGCATGACACAGAAAATACATTTTTTGAGTTTAAGAGATTAAAATGAACAGTGAACTGTAGACAAAACACCCCCTATAATGACTAGGTCAGCACTGACCTGGACAGCTAACAATATTGAGCTGAAACATAGGATGGAAAGGGAGTCATAGGTCAATATATGAACAGTACTTTTGTTTAAATTTCTTAGAGACTGAAGAATATGAAATTAAAGGTAATACAAAATGTTGGGATTGAATGAATTATAGTCGCCAAAACATCCCCTTAGAATTCATAAAGGTCGAAAAACGAGGTGTTAACATGTATGAATGAATTTTATAAACATTTATTAGATAAAAGACTAAACTCAGACACCAATGACGCTGATAAAAGCAGCTTGTAGAAGTATAGCCTCCCATAGTGGCCAAGCAACACAGTCAGCAGTACGTAGTTCCCTCAATAAAAGCATATTAAAGACTTATTAAAGACTTGAGCCACTGAATAATCATACTCCCAACTCTGTAGAAATATAGCTGTTGAGCTATTACCTTGTGAGCAGCGCTTACATGAGAAAGCTTTGATATGACTTGAAGCACCACACTTAACAGAGCTACTGCTGAAGACAATCAGAGTGAGCTGATGTTGGGCCGCATGAAGAAGGATACGCTCACTGCTGAAGAACTTAATAAAATACACTGACAGTGATACACTCATGTACTGATGAATGTGCTGATACATTTGACTGATGAGTTTGCTTATTGAGAAACTTACTAAACTGTCCTCCTTAGTTGTACTACCACGATAGGCAGCTAGTCAAAGTCCACTGAAAAGACTTAGTGTTAGGATGCTCCAAAAATATGCAGACTCAAGGTGAGAGAAGAATGAAAAGGAGTGAAATTGCAAGACAAAATTATGCAGTCACTGAAATGTTTGCTATGAGGAAGTATCGAAGAGCACAAGTATGGTCAGCTCTGACCAGACGAGGTAGATGGCTGGTACCCGCCGAATGAAAAAGAAGATTGTATGATGCAGGGAGAAGGACCAACGCCCTCTATGATGAGGAAAAGGCCAATGACAATGCAGAGGATAGCAAGAAAAGCAGGGGAATGATGATATAATGATGCAGAGAAAGCAATCAGTGATACAAGTAGGCCATGATGCAGACCACAGCTCGCAGGTAGCAGGAGGTGAGGAAATGAGGTAAAACTGAAGGCAGAATATAGCAAAATAATGTAATTTTTGCTATACAGGGGTAAGTATGAAGAGCCCGAGCATGGAGGACTCTAAATTAAATCTTGTGTAGGCTAATGATAGTCAATAGACTCAAACCAAACATACTAATTAGACAGCTACATAGATATGCACTAGCGAGGAAAAATGCCCAATATCAATAGCTAAACGCTGAAGAACCACATGGCTAAGTTGCAAGCTAGTATGAAAACAATACTAAACTAACTGTACGCTTACAAAGTTCCATATACACATTGTTGAACTGCTATTGATAGAGTCCTACGCACCACAACGTGATGCAGCAGATGAACTTATGTGCTCTGTTTGGGCTGATCTATATCCTGAGTGCCACATGCTCTTTCTTTCTACTTCCTCCTGACTACAAAGAAGTTGACCCAAAACAAAATTAAGCAGAAATGCAATAGAGGGCACAGACACCACATTACAGAATAAAATGCCTGAATGGTAAAATATGTAGTTAAATATGTACATTTGACGCAATGACTTTACAGGAACAGTGATGGGAAGATGTCAGGACGGACAGTGGTGGCACAGCTGGTGGAGGAGGAGCCTCTTCTATTGACAGTTTTTGACTGGATAGTAGATGAAGGTTCACCAGCGGCCAATTATTTTGTTTTGACCTCCCAAATATCAGTGATCATCAGTATTATTCTTATTATGTTGTAAAAACCTTTATTTGGCCATTTAATTTGAAGGACTTGTTGTTTCAAACACCATTTAGACCACTGTGGACGCCCAAATTCTCTATTCAAAAATAATTTATGAAACATAACTATGGCAAGAAAACATATAAAAATGCAGAATAAACATTATGAAGAAATGTGAGTTCAAGGAAAGTTTATTTGTGTAGCACATTTCATGCACCAAGGCAAGTCAATGCATTTACATAACAATATTAAAAATATATAAAACATTACTAAATGTTACTTTACAATCTAAAAACCAATCTGAATTTCATATAAGCATGCATAAACTCAGAGTACTTTCACTGATACCTAATATTCTATATACTCAATACTCAATAGAGCCTTATGAAGAAGAGCATTGTGGTTTTCTAGGTTTTTATCTAAACTCAAACCCACATTCAAAAGAAGAAATCAAAGAAATCAATAGTTTATATTGTGTAAACCACGTCTGCAACCAAATCCGTCGCTGAGGACTTTAGGAGCAATGTTTTATTTTTAAAATTTCTGTTTACTTCTGCACATGTTTTGAATTTGAACCAAAAGCTGAAGAGCTGGTGTGAACAGATCACATGGTTCTTGATTTTTGAACCAAGAGATTTATTCACACAGCAGTTTTGCTATTTTAACTGTAAATTTGACAGTGTGAAGTCTAAATTACAACTGTGTGTAATTTTCTCCATTCATGCTTGTATAGTGTTGTTTCTGTTTTGCACTGACAAATACAGCACAGCTAGACAAGAAACAGCAACTTTAAAACAGTTTTTAGCTCCTAATCTAAGATGCTCATGGTATCATAACACACATAGAATACATGTTAGCACACACTGTCACTATGTCACACCTTTTTAAATGGCAGACACAGAAAATTCTGCAAGTTAGCTGTTGATATTTAAGTCCCAAACACACTACCTTTATTCATCCAATGGAATTTTAAAGTATAGAAGATGGTCTATGTGATGTGTCTTAATAAGGTCTTGATGTGGGGCTTCTCATTTTTATATAAACACATGAATGAAACTCTACAGACGACAACATAATTATCTGGAACTGGCAGAAGCAGCGAATCAGACTGAATCTGCACGAGCTAGCAAGTTATAGTGCTCCTGTTTCTGTAATGTGATCAACAAAACAATCTGCAGTTATGATCAGAAAGCCACCTTGATAGTACATGACTTAAGTTAGAACATAGTTAGAGCTCCCCCACTGGGCAGAAAAAGCAAATTCAGCCTCGTGCTTCTGAGAAATCACATGACCAGTCTGTTAAGTTTTGTTTTTATGTGATACAGAGATCTGGCATGACTTGCTAATGTTATGTAATATAACAGCAGGGATGTATTGACTTTCTAGGAGGTCAGAGGTCACTGTGATCTTTGTCTATAAAACTGTCTATAAATGAGAAACTGATAATACTTCAGAAACTGAATACATCAACAGTTTGATTTGGATTTAGTGTTTTTAGATGTATTTGTTGCTCTTCAGATATCATGATGTCTCACAGATGATTTTCTTATATTGTGTGTCACAGAATCTCCTGTGTTGTGATCTAACTATTGTAGTGTTGTATCATGAGTTACACTGTGATTCCAGCCTTCAGTAAGAGCATCATCATCAGCATCAGTTAGCACAAACTGAAGCTCTGATATTAAACATATCATCAATTCATCATGTTCCACTGGGAGGTCAAAGGTCAGACTAAACCAGTGGTGGAAGAAGAATTCGGATCCTTCACTTAAGTAAAAGTCCTGCATGAAAAATTCAACTAGTAAAAGTACATAAGTATTATCTGCTTGATGTAGTTAAAGTATTGCAGTAAAAATAGTGGTTTGGTCCCTCTGACTGATATATTATTATATATGACATCATTGGATTATTAATACTGAAGCATTTTAGAAGGAAAAATCACTATTTGGTGGAGCTGTTAACAACTCATAGACATCTGAAATGTGACCCCGACTACACACTGCTTTTTATAAGGCGTCAAAAGCCAAAAAGGTTGGAAACCACTGGTTTCATCTTTAACAATGTGTTGTATTCTAAAAGCTTGTTATATTATCCATTGTGTCAAATCTTCATCTGAAAAGTAACTAAAGCTGTCAAATAAATATAGTGGAGTAGAAAGTACAATATTTCCCTCTGAAATGTAGTGGAGTGAAAGTATAAAGTAGCTTCAAATGGATATACTCAAGTAAAGTACAAGAACCTCAACACTGTGTTTAAGTAAAGGTAGTGGGGAGTCTTTCTTACTCAAGGACACTCTGGCGGGATGGACACTGAGGCTTGAACTCTGGTTGAAGCTCTTCCAGCTCACTGATGATGGAACCTTGAGTTGAATACTGAGTTTACCTTTACAGAGGAGTCAGCAGTGTAACAGCAGCCCCTCTGGTTAGATTATGTATCTTCCTCTGAGCTGTTGATGGGAAACCACCTGAGGATATCACCTGACTTTCTGTTGGTGTCAATTTGTCAAATCATTGTGATAATAAATGACTCTCGTCACATATATTCATGAAATTAGGAGAAATTAAGTAAAAATAAATCAATTATTATAACCATTTAGTGTTATTGAACAGCCTCACTGCTTCCTGAATCAAAACAAAACTTTTAATGAGGCAGAATTCCTGAAAAATCCTTAAACTATGAAGCTCAAATAAACAGAAACATCTTAACTGGGTTTTCAGAAGCACTTTATTCATTTATAAAACCCGAATCTGTACAAGTTGTAGTCAAAATGAGATATTACACTCTTCATTACACCAATGTCCTTAATAATCACCACATCAAAGACACAGACTGTAATGACAGAATGGATCCTAAAGAAAATAACAAATAGGAGCCATAAAAAAAGCTTTGAGAGAAATTAAAGAAATATATATTTTAAGGAAAATATTCTAATCAAATAAACAGTTTACAACACAAGATTATGAAATCATTTTCAGCTTTAATCAATATGGTATCTATGTCTGACTGTCACACGTTTAACCAAAAGCAACCTGCATTTAACAGCATTCGAAGCACAAGAATGAAGCAGGAATGCAGGTAAACACAGTAAACAACAGGTTCAGGTACTTAAATCTCATTATTCAATCATTTTTGCCTTTTGTTGTAAAACATGTCAACATTTTTCTGTAGTTATACTGGATCTCACACTGAAAAATGCTTCATAAGACTGACTTCTTCAGTCTAAAACATCTGGTTCATCACAAGTTCATGTCTAAATTGTGTTTTCACCTTTGAAAAAAACAACAGTTTGGGAGACTGTTAGTAGTATTATATTGTTTAGTTCAGTGAGCTAAGTTGATACAATAAAGTACTCACTGTCATCAGTTAGTAACTGGAACTTTAACAGATGATGATGATGATGATGATGATGATGATGATGATGATGATGAAAAAGTGTCTGAAACTGCAAAAAGAAAAACAATTTGATTTGATTTTATCATGAGAGATAAACTGGACATGAGTGACAAATTACTAATGTCTGTTGTTCATATTGAAATTTTAATATTTCTCATAATTATGAAATATTTTTATATAATGTTGTCAAGTGACATCCAAGGAAAAAAGCAGATTAAAAATATCATTTTTTAATATTTAAAATACTTACTGTTAGCAGGTTTAAACCCTGAAATACAGAAAACAGTATTACACAGTTATTATTTATTCAATATTTATGAAAGAACACAAAGAGAAAACAGCAACATCTGTATCACAATTACAAGATATGTCAACTAATTATAAATCAAATATTTACACTTTATGGACCAGAAGTAAAATATATGATGTTATAATATTATCACCAAAACAATAGCACAGATATGTATATTAAATACATCTATGAAGTAAAAAAAAAAACCTTTATGATGAGTAAAAACATCTTTTGTCTCTCACCATTATTGTTCTTTTTCCAGAGGACGTATCCAACGATGGCGGCTAGCACGGCCACAAGTACGATAACAACTCCAATGACAACACCCACAGGGAGCCTGAAGAACCTGGAACCCAAACACAACATCCAATTTTATTTATGTCACTCTTTAATCACTAAATGGATCAGATTATATTTATTAACACAATTTGAGTATTTGAAAGGAAGTCACAAGAACAAGACAAACATGCTGATGCTGAGTGTGTTTTGGTGAACTATCAGTGTTGGGAGTTAAAACCATAAAGCTTTACTATAATCTCATTAGTTTTAACAGAAACACAGACATGCAAAACATTACTATTTGAATGTTTTTTAGTTAAATTACAATACTCGCCTGTTGAAAACTATGTTACAATGTTGAACATAATTATGCTTTTGTTATGGAATTTTCCATCAGGGGTTACATATTGGGTTACACTGGGTCCAGTATGGGCCTTGAGGTCACAGAGTAAACAACATCAAGTCTTACAGAGAGAGAAACTGCCTCTCCTTGGATATGCAGCTATATGTGATGTTTGGGATAAACATCTGGTTAAGAGTGAACCAGCGTTGTCCCGGTAACCAAGGTCAGGGAGATGGCTGGAGACTCTCTAGACAGCACGGATAAGTGAATGCATCGATTCCACGGCATAATCAAACATTCAAACCAGAGTGTGCTGACGGTGACCTGAGGATCCATGCAACGTGACCTGAACTAACACAGCTAAAGTGCAGTTCCTTGTTTAGAAACTAGTGAACCAATTAGACTGATTTTTCATATTGTAGGCTGATCTGTTGGGTTAAATACTAAGACTCAGACCTTCAGAAGGCAGAACGGGAAGAGACAGCATCTTGTGCAGAACACCTTGATGTGCACTGTTTCAGTTCTCCGCTTGGCCAAGTGTTTCAATAAACTTTCTCAGCATTAAGACAGTCAGTTAGACTTGGACCAAATTAACAACCAGAGAAGAAATAAACTTTGTGATCAAATAACATTTTACAGAACATAGAAACTGTACTGAAGAGGAAAACATACATAATTTAAAAGAATGTTGAATTTCATCTGATCATTTGGAAAAATTAAAGATTAAAAACTTCTCATGAATTCTTCTGGTGTCCAAAGAGACAAATGAAATCTAGATGACTTAAAAACCAGAGACAAACAACAAAAGAAACCACTGAAGGAGACAAAAAACCCATCTGTCACAAATAAACAAAATATAAATCAGATGAAAGTAAACTAAACTGTGTTTCCTACCTCCATCACTTCTGATTCCAGTCTTACCTTCGTTAGTTCTGATCACTGCTTTGTCCAGTTTGGTGATGATGTCGTCCTTCACACCAGAGAGCTGAAACACACAGTCGTATTTCCTCCAGTCTTCAGGTTTGACTGATGAAAGGTCCAAGTCAGCACTCATCTGGAAGGATCCGTCGTGGTTGGGGAGGATCTCTCCATTTTCCACGTCCTCATAAAGCTCCTCTCCATCTTTCCTCCAGAACAGTGCGGCTCTTGGAGGGTAGAAACCTGTAGCGTGGCAGCTGACTGGAGAGGAGGGAGTCTTCTGGAGGAGAGACACTGAGGGAAGCTCTGGAGTGTAAAGACAAAGAGAGTTTATAGTTTCTTTATTATTATTTACTTTATATTGGAATATATTACCATTCCTCTTTGATGTAATGTTTTTAAACGCTTTAGTAGCACTTATGTATACAGTATATATCACATGCAAACAAACCTCATTAAAGTGTGACGGAGAAAAGGAGGGAGGGACAGAGGAGAAGAAAGACAGATGGAGAGAGGTGAGAAGTGAGAGACTAGATAACAAAGAGAGGAGGAGGAGAAAAAGAGTGGTGATGAATGTGTGGGAGAGAGACAGAGAGAAAATGGGGTAAAGGTGGAGGGAGGCAGAGAGATGAAGAGAGGTGAGAGAGAAAATGAAAGAGAAATGTGTGTAAACTGAGACACAGTGGCTCTCTGTATGTTGGTTCATATTTATTGTAATGTTACTGTAAGTTAGAAACAGAGGAGGCTTATTAACATTGTTGTGTCCATGAAACTACATCAGGTCATGTGATTTTACCTGTTCTCATCAGAGAGCTCTTCCCGTAGTTCACGTACTTCTTTATCCAGTCAGGACACTCCTGGGTGAGGTAATGTTTGAACTGTACTGTCTGACCTCTGTTATGATCCCACTTGTGTTTGGTGATGACAGCTTGTGGTTTTGGAGCGATCCATGTCTCTGTCTTCAGGTCCAATGCTATAAAGTCTTCTCCATCATAACCAAACTGAATGAAACCATTAACCTCTTCAGTCTCATCGTCCCATTCACAGCCATACATCACCTGGTAAATGTGGACACCTGAGAGAGAGACAGAGACACAGACTGCAGTAAACCAGAGTGAGATCTCAGCACAGTCAGCTATCATCAGTTGATATCACATCTTCACCACAGAGACACACTGATTCACACACACCAAAACAGAAGATCTACACCTTCTGCTGTTATTGGCTGGATGGAAACCACTCACAGCCAATCATCATCTGGACAGTGTGGACCACTCAGAGAGAGACAGAGAGGCAGAGACTGCTGGGAAACAGAGTCCATTTCCTGTCTTTACCACAGAGACACACTGCCTCCACTGAGACCAACACACACTGTTGAAGCTGGTGTGGCCTGGGTTGATTTCTCAGTACCTAGAGAGAGTTGTGCACCTCCCCATAACACCTCTCATGCAGAGGATTAGTAGACAGTACAGCGGAAGTTGATTGGATGAACTGTATTGCCCAATCAAAACGTGCCTGAGACATCCTGCACTAAGTCTTGAATGTACATGCCAAGTTTCATTCACAGTAACGTTACACAGTTCAACAGGAGAACTCAAGTCTCTTAAACGTTTTCAAGTCATTATCACTACAGATGTAATTCCACCTCCGACCACAAAGTGGGTTGCAATAGCAGAGTGGCGCTGTCCGTATTTCTGTTTGTTGACTCCACGAGCAGAAGAAGAAGAAGCAAATCAACTTTATCAATGTTATTTATGAGCTATTTTTTATATATTTCTCAGGAACGGCTCATCCAAACAACTTCACACATCGACCTTACACTTCCTCGTTTCTCCAGCAATCCACCCGCCAGGTATGAAGTAGATCAGATGAACAGTTCACAAGATATGTGAAGGACAAACCCACATACATACAAACATGCAGACAGACATTCAGAGATTCCTTGCTTTTGATGTTAGTTCTGTCATATGGGGACCCAGCAAAAGCAGCCTGTGTCCCATTTAAAGTCCTGTGCCATAGTTTAAGAAACCAGGTGGTAATGTTCCTCTATCAGCTGTGTGTTGTAAAACTGTTGTGATAAACAGGTTTCTACACTGTGGGCAGTTCAGTAGATTATTCTGATCTAATCTAGTGGAGATCAAGTGTTAATAATCTCTATTGGTTATTATGGGATGGACAGAAACACTGGATCAGTGCAGTATAGCAGCATCCAGGAGTCTCAGTCTCAGTAATGTGTGTTTTAATCTGTTTCAGTGTGTGTGAGTGTAAAGCTCCATATAAAACAGTGTTGATGAGGAATGATTGTGTGTGTTCACATTTGTTTACTACTATACAACAAACAGAGTGAAAGCATAAACAACATTTTATCAGTAAACAGTGAAACACAAACAAACCTCCAGTTTGGTTGAAGCGCTGCTTTGCAGTTTCAATGTTGGCTT